>NC_062196.1:1675000-1757500 GCF_912470025.1 Vespa velutina
CTCTCTCATTCTCTCTCTCTCTCTCTCTTTTCTTCTATTTCTCTATCTATCTATCTATCTATCTATTTATCTATTTCTCTTTTTTTTTTTTTATCATCGTATAAATTCATTTTGACGCAGTTTAAAACGGCACAAACTCTACATTTGGTTTACGATGCATGCAATATTTCTAAAGCATATCCAAAAAGCGATTCGAAGACCATAAACCTGTTGAGTTGAACATAAATCGAAAATTTATTAACATGTTCCATATGAAAAGTTTTTCTACATTCGAGGTACGCCATTCGAAATTGATTTTATAGAGCGTTCCGTTCTAATATTTTTATTTTTTGTTTTATGACTCTTCTTTATTAAATCATAATTAGGACAAATAAATAATGTAACTTTTCATAAAATATAACATTTTTTACTGCAAATTCCTTACGATGTAAAATTAACTGAGATAGATATAATGATGAAAAGACATAATTGAGAAACTTAACTTTGAAGTATCTGAATTTGTCTCAAAGTACATTTATTCACTTTACCTACATCTTCTTTTCATTATCTTGTCTGTTATATTCTCGCTTAAAAGAAAGTTTTTATTTTAAACAACTTATAATCTAAATAAATGTTTCTAAATTAAATTTTATTTCAAAATATATTTAAAAAATCTTACGTAATATCGTTGACGAATTAAACAGAATTTTTATTAATTTTGGAGAAAATTATTAATTAAAATATTTTATTAAATATTAAAATATTTTATTTATTCTTTATTATTTCTTTATTTTATCATAACTACCTGATTATTTAGAACCATATTCAATTAATTTATAAACAAGTTTCAATGAGCCTACTTATTTTACTATCTATTTGTCGATATTTATAAAAGTCGAGTGTCGCTAGATATGGTTATCTCGTAAGTTGTTAAAAATATTCCACAAAAAAATATGAACGTGATCTCATAAATTGTAAAGAGCAGGCATTATAAAAAATCTCCTTTAGGTGATATATGTTCTCTGAACGAAAAGAATGTAATTCCAAGAGTTCAAAGAGTGTCAAGAGTTACTTTTTCGTAGCATAACAAAAGAATTACGCGATAGACTGATTTCTTTGTTGACTTTTTTTACAATTATTATATTTGAATAACGATGGATACATATATGTATCATAATGTATCGTAACATGTGGTACACTTTTTCTCATTTCTACGATTTCCAAATCTTTCCTGATATTTAATATTTTTAATTGATCTACCGGATGGATACACACACACACACATCAATATAATATCGATTTCAAATAAATTTTCGATATAATATCGAAATATAATATTGCAACTTTTCTAATAAATATCTTACATTGTTTTAATAATTTACAAAATTCCTCTATGATAACTTAAATTAATTTAATAATACCAGAGGGTTTATTCTTTTTTTTTTTTAATATTATTATTCAGTCATTACAGAGGGAATATCTTGAAGAAAGTAAAATTCATCTTCAAATGCTGAAAATTAGTCGTATATACACTCCACGATGCTTCTTACGAATTCATTGTGGAACTTTCTGAAATACGGAGACTGCTTGCTGCTACTTGCTGTATGATTTAAAAGAGTTCTGCAAAAGGATGCAAATTTTTGAATTTTTTGTCGTGGAGAAAGTTAGATGCTCGATCATACATATTACTTTTAATACATACTTCTTTTTTTGTATTTTTATTTTTATCCTGAATACGAATGAAAAATTGTTGATACGCTCGGTATTGTTTAATGACAAAATAATGTTGATATTAGTCATATTATGAATATGATTGCAAATAAAGGTAATTAAAACACCGTTTAGATCGTCCAAGTGATTATGTTCGATACGAGACGCAATTTTAATGATATCGAAGAGTTAGAGATTGATTGGCATATAACTTAAGCGAACATCAAGGAATTTCAAACATTTTTCGAGTTTGTCATAGCGCAACAGAAAGCTTTCTTCATCGATAAAAATTTTTGACATTCTTCACAAGTACCTTTCTACACACTTGTCCAGAACATTATAAAATAATCGAATTAAAGCGAATAAGTACGAAGAAATGGCAATATAGGTAAAAATTAAGTGAGAGGAAAATAATGTGAGAACAACCAATAGTGCCAGAATTTATCAAAATGGAATATTAGAAGATAATTTCATGAAACATTTTTTGCGGAAAGTATTTAAAATAAACGATGAAATTTTGTATTTCTTTTATCGCTTCAAATAATTTCAATTGCATCGATGTCATAATATACAAATATTTATATTTTGCATTTTTTTGTGCAATCAAAAATTAAAAACATTATGAGAATAAAAATACCGGTGTTGTTAAAACTAAAATTAATAGAATTTTTCGAGAATTGATTAATTGAATGCACAAATGTCTGTCGATAGGAAATTGAATATTTGTACAACTATTAAGTAAATGTAACACTTCGTGAAATAGTTGTATGTAAATATTCATTGAATGCAAATACGAGAGGAAGATAGACAGATAGAGAAAAAGAGAGAAGCTGGTTTGGTCGAACGATTATTCAATAGTGATAATTGTGATAAACGAATTACATTTTATCAGAATATCTGTGGATGTTTATTAAGTCCATACATTTTATCTTGTATTTTGAAAAAGAAAGAATATAAAAAAATTAAATATATATAGACAATTAGTGAAATTGAAGTAATTCGTATAATCCGTTTAAGTGAAATGAAAGACAAATTATTATAATACAAAAATAAAAAATTGAAATAACAATGTTTTTGTACGACATTTGTAAAATGTTAAATATCCTAGTATTGAGTGATCTATAAAAAGGAAAAAACTTTAGTAGTATTATTGAAGTTATAATAAGTAAAACAGTTTTTGTATATACATAATATAGATTGAAAACAAATATGATATTTACTTTAAATACAAACGCTCACGGAAAATGCAATAAAGAATAATATTCAAATAATAATATCCTTCTGAATATATATACATATTTATTTATTTATTTATCTATATACTGCTTTTATTTTAATATAAAACATATTAATTATATTTATTATATGTTGAATTTTCGAAACACATATACGTAATGTTTGTTTACGCGAGCCAAGCCTATAGAAATGAAATGAATATTTTTCTATTATTAAAATATTATATCTCATCGTATAAGTTTAATTCAAGATTGAGTCCTGTTGCGGTAAACAAGTTTTAGGATGGGACATATTTCGAAATAAAAATTATCTAGGAACGATAACGAGGTATATCTTCGCTTTCTGCACTTATAGATACATGGATAGGCTAAAAAGGATGAATATTATACGAATGGAGAGAAAGGGAGATAGTAAAAGAGGATGAGATTCTTGAAGCATCTGCAATTCATTTTCTTCTCTTTTTCCAAACTTCCGTCTCGTACTTGTATTACTACAAGTGAATAAGAGTAAGAGAGTAAAAGGGAGGAAAAGAGGTAGGAAGCATATGGAAATTCGCCGCAATTTGTCAGAATTTCAATGAAGTTTCAATCAGTTGAAGGTAATTTTAGTATGCCGTTGAATGCTGGATAACGAGAGAGAAAGAGAGGGGGAGGGGGGAGTGAGAAAGAGGGGAAAGAGAGGGAGAGGAAGGGAAGGACAGACAGATACAGAGAGAAAGAGAGTGAGAGAGTCCACCCATTGCTACTATGTTTCTGTTTATTGCTCTCTACCACACATAAACACATAGCACATAGAAATATACGAATATATGAGTGTATGTGGCTTAAAACGTAACGACCGCAGTTTTATCGATCCTGGTTGCTACATGCCACGCAGGAAAGAAATATTATTTTCAAGCGATGTATGTACGATAGCTCTCACGATACGCCCTCTTCGATCGATCGATCGTCTTGCATGACGTTCGATTATCTTTTGGAAAGATTATTGTTTATAATCATTTATAATAATTCATTTTATTATCGATATTGAAGAAAATCGTAAGGATATTTTTATAACTTTTTTTTCTTTATTTATCGTAATGTGTTAGATGGTGCGATTTGAATCAGATTCAAGTTAGATTCGGTTAAATTCATTTTAAATAAAGGAGAAATAATTTTTTTCTTGATTTCTTTTTATAGAACGACATATTCTCTACGGTTCTCTATCAACGAATGTGACGTCGTCGTTTTCGTCGATATGCTACCATCGAAACGAGATTTACTCTGGCCAATTTTATTTTCGTTACACATTCGTTCGCGTTCCTGAAGCGAGTTCCCTGGACAGATTTATGATCTCTTATTCGATCTTGAATCTCAAAAATTGTATATACGTGTAACAACTTATTTTCAAGATATTACTATCATCTAATTTGATTAAATTTGATAGGAGACATTTTTTGATTGATACAGTATTTTTGAATTTTTGAAAAAGGAATTGGAGGAACAATGAACAATTATTTTTTCATTCAAAATCAATCGAAGCAGTTATCTACTTGTCTCATAAAAAGGTTTGATTCGAAGTAAAAAGGGTCACGGCATCGATCATCGTCGATGTCTGGTGGTCAATAGCATTGATCTCGATAATACATTGTAATTTATTCACATTCTTTCTTTGTCTCTGTTGTTTTGGAGAAAAAAAGTAAATAGAAAAAAATGCAAACATTCTGAAAACATCAATATAAAGACGAGCACTGTTTTATAAATTTATCATCAATATTTTCAGAATAGACGAACATTTATAAGTGGAAAAAAACTGAAGAAACTTTTTATTAATATTTTTCTGACAAAATCACTTTAATGTCAATTTCAACAGATAAAATCCCTTTATGTATATTTTTCACAAAGGTAAGCTTTGCATATGATATTTATGCATGTATGTATTCGTGAATACATGTACATATGTATGTACCTATCTATGTATTTGCATCATGAGTCCACGATACAATACAATAACATAGTTACTTACAATCAGACACTTGGTGACTTGTATTGTTGTGTCATCTTTAGCGACTGTTTATCTATCTCCAGTACACAATCGTTCGTCGTACATCTCGGCGACATATAACAACACGAACATAAGTTACAGAGTTTCTACTTTCCACTCGTTATTCATTAACTTTCTGTTTTCTCTTATCGTTTATTATTACATTTACATTAATTGTATTATATTTTCTCTTAATAATAGATTTTCCTTATCGACTTTTTTACTTAAGAAAATTATATTATTCCGAAGAATAATAAACCTTCTTATTTAAATTATTCATATCTATATGTATGTGGATTTAATGTGTTGATGTTATTTTTTTTTGAAAAATATTTAATATTTTGATTGAATTTCTGTTGATATTGACTTAGAGCATCAGTCACATACCTATCGGAAGTATATGCTATCGGCTATGATATTGAATTGAATCTTTCGATCTTTCATTCGTTCACGTTGAAATACATTAGCATTTGCAAATGGGTATATCGTCAATATCGACTGCAAGGTTCCATTTACGTGGATCAATGCGCGTAAACTCGAAATTCCTCGCACGACCTGTTTACACGACGTTAGCTTTACGGTTTGCAGTTAACTTTATATTTATATATATATATATATATATATATATATATATATGTGTGTGTGTGTGTGTGTGTGTGTGTGGTGTACTCACATTCTTATACGTACATATAACAAAGAAGTTGAAGAAAGAAGAAAAGAAAGAGACTGGAGCGGGAAGTTTGCAAAGTATTTCGAAAAAAAATTTTTAGAACGGAAAAACGATTTTTTTGTTAATATCGAAAACCGGAAATAGAGAACATATAATTTGTTGAAGTGTGTAAGACGCCATTGTGTCATTATCGCCAATGAGTATGTGGGCGTGACAGAAAAACAAACGGAAGGGGTATTACTTGTACAAGTTTATTTCTCTCTCTCTCTCTTTTTCTCTCTCACTCTCTCTCTCTCTCTTTCTCTCTCTCTCTCTCTCTCTCTCTCTCTCTCTCCCTCTCTCTCTCCCTCTCTCTCTTTCTTCCTATCGTAAACAAAGGCTATAAATAAGTAAACAAATATTTGTCTTGTCAGTTATGAAAGATTATTAATAAAACTTTCATATGAATATGTTGTGAACGTTGCTATATTATATATATGTATATATATATATGTGTATATATATATATATATATATATATATATGTATATATATATAATTATTTAATTTGTTAATGTTTGTTTTATTTGTTAATATGTATTAAAAAAAATATTATACCTAAATATAATAATATATATTAATAAATACGCAATATATATTTGTATAAATACGTAAAATTGTAATACGAGTATATATATTTACGTATACCTTTAGTGTACGATAGATCAGGTAATGCAAAGTAAACGAATCTATGTATTCTACTCGATTTACATAATCATTCAAGTGCGGATTATAATTTAATAGAAATTATAAATGTTCAACGAATTTGAAACTGTCCTCTCGAGCAATAATTTACATGTTTAGAAACGTGAACAATGCAACGAATATTTCTATCTCATTATCGGAACCTATTATGCTATGTGTACGGTGCTAACATTAAAATTTAATATAAATGCACATTGACATATTTTAATCATATACGATTTTATCTCTGTCGTCTGTTGGTAGATTTTTAAATAAAAAAAACTTTTTAATGCCTCTTCAATATAATGGAACATTAACAAATATAACTGCATTGAATCTACTCAGAGTTTTAACTTTCTATTCTTTAATTTTCACAGCAAACGATATAAAAAGTTTTGATTTAATGATAAAAAACTATTTGTTGGCGCAGGTGTTGGGAGGATTAGGACGCAGGATGTCGAGCGGCGAGAAGGTTCAACCGGGCCTATCCATCGATCGCGCCGCTTTTATACTTCTACGAGTTAAAAAGGCTTTCAAGAAGAAGAAGCAACAGCGAAAAGAAAAGAGGTAGGTGATCTCCATTGAAATTTCTACATACATACTTGAAAGTGTTCTTTCTTCTTTTTTTTCTTTTCTTTTCTTTTTCTTTTTTTTTATATAGACGATTTCATTTTATTATTCATATTTAGGTTTCATATTTATATTTAAATTTCATATTGAAAAGTTAAAAAGTAAAGTCGAAATGAATTTAAAATTTATTTTTCTTTGTCGACTAAGAATTTGGAAAAATGCATTCGTGAATCAATTAATTTAGACAAATACGTATTGTAGCAAAATAATATAGGGCTGAAGGAGATCTCAAAAGTTCATATATTAGTACAATAACAAACAATTTTGATATATCGAAAGATATTTTCAATTCGTTATATAAATAATTTCTATCTCTTGCTTCAAATATTTAACTTACGAATGAATTTAGAAACATGCGCGCGCACTCACACATACGTATCTTGCAGTCAAAGAAAATCGACCGGTGGTTCTCGTTTAATCTAAGGGTCATCTTCGACAAGCTTCATTTAATTAAATAACTTCCTTTCTATAAACCTTATATATAGTTGTTTTTGTTATTCCGTTTATTTTTAGAATTGGAATAAACGAAAAAGAAAATCTCAACAAATTAATTATTTTTGTAAACTTTATTGGTGTGTTTTCTATATTACAATCGATATTTGATTAATGATTTGAAATGCATTCGAACAAAACTATACCACAAAGATTAACGATTTGAAATAATGTATTTTGTATACTGTTCAGGAAAGTTTATTTTTCTTTTTCTTTTCGAAGAAGGTCAAGAATAAATATCTTTAATTTAGTTACGAATCAGTGATAATTATCCAACGTGTAATGAAAAAGATTCTTCAAGAGAAAAAAGTCGAAAAAACTGTAGGAAAAAGAAGACGATTTAATTATAGCTAACATGGAGACGATGCAAAAATGTGAAGAAGGTCAGACTATTTCATCCTTTTCAATGAAGTTAGTTGGTGTAAGTAGGGGAAGCAAAAGAAGAAGAAGAAGAAGAAGAAAAAGAAGAAAAAGAAGAAGAAGAATTAGAATAGATTGGATGAGCTAATTCGATAGGCCGATTCGCGGCATTAGTTTTGAATCGAATTAACGTTGTCAGCCGCAAAATAATTTTCGATTATAGCCTCTGAGGTTTCCTGTTGCGAAAATTCAATAGTCGGCTTCGTTTGCCTCTGGCGAAATGCCTGAGATGAATCTCGATAACGATAATCCATAGACTTCGTACGTGTGGCGTCCATTTTGAATCCAACTTCACAAATTGTGCATTGACGAATGGGTCACGTAGCTTTTAACAACTTAAACTTCACTGCAAATAATTCTCGTTCGAACGTTTTTTTTCTCGTACCTTTTTTCTATTTTACTTTTTCCTCTTATCTCTCGTTTAGCCTTCTCTTCCATTTTTCTTCTTATCCCATCCCTTTTTCTCCTTCTCGTTCTTCTCACCAGACGTAACCTAAATTCGTTTGGATAGCTTCGATCGAAGGAGCCCGTACATTTCATTTTCTTTGAAATCGTCTAATCGGACTGTCTGCGAACTATTACTGCTCAGTAAATATTTATCGGGATCGAACGAATCGTTGAAAATGAACGAATATTTGTTGAAAAATCAAATGATTAAAAATACCATTAGAATAATTATTTATACATTTAGACGGTAAATTCCGTTAAAAAATTCAAACTTCAGAAACCACTTATATATTTTTTCCTTAGAATCTCCGAAACTCCTCCAATATTTAATATGTGTACCAATATATATTCGTTATGATTAATTTTTATCTGAAGGCATATATCAACGTTATCGTTAAATCAAAAAAGTTGGTAATGTCAAGTACTACCTATTATTACTTTTTTCCTGTGTAATATAGTTCATTATACGATATTAAATTTGGAACACTTGTTCCTGTTTAATTCTACCTCTTTGGTTTTCATACATATAGTTTACTTATTTAATAAAAAACTCGTACCACTTTACCTATTTTTCACAATTTCTAACTTATCTCATTAGACATAAATAGTTATACAGATCTAACAATAATGTTTCGTTAATATTTCTTTTCGAATTTGCGGTGCAACAATAGGAAGATATTAATTCTCGATATCCTATCAGATTTGTATCTTTACGATTGTGCGATTCTAACAGATAAAAATGTAACAGAATATTTTGAATTTAATTCCGTGTAATTCAACATTAGAACTCGATTTTGTAATATAAACTTAACTAAAAAATTATGAGTCGCGGAGTCACATTATAAAATATATAAACATATTTTTATGTTATTCTACTTTTTGATAAATTATTCGACTTTGAGAAAAAATTTATTCGATCATAAGACGGTAGTAAATTTTTTTTTTTATGAGCGACACAATTTTACATAAAAATCTTAAAAGAAAATAATAAATCTAATCCAAGTTTATTTAAATGGATGAATTTAACATTTTTGTTTTCTATCTCTATTAGTATAAGAAAGATCATCGTTATTCTCATTCATTTTGACGGATGGCCGTACAAATCCATTCTTGAATAAGAAATTCGTTTCTTTTTTAGAGAAGACTCTAGCATCTTACTATCTTGTATATGTTCTATCGCAAAGTTTCTTTCTTCTAGCTTGTCTTCGGTCTATACCCTCGTCACGTGAACAGTGACAGAGTATACTTACGAGAAATTGCGAAAATGATCGTCTCCTACAATTACTTTGCCACTTTCTTCTTGTATCGTTGACGTTTAACAGAAAAGTGAAAGAAAGAAGAAATAGTGAAAGAAAATTCTTTTAATGAAGTGACTGAAACACGATCACGTTTGTAAGACGAAACTGATTTTTTTAGTTTCGTGTTATATTCCAAATACTTCCTTTCTTTTTGTTTTCTAAAAAAGAAAAAAAGTAAAAGCTTTTTTTAAGAAATAAGTAATAGCTTTAGATAGAGATATGGAGTTGGATCGTGATAGAGTTGATGAAACGAGAGAGAGAGAGAGAGAGAGAGAGAGAGAGAGAGAGAGAGAGAGAGAGAGAGAGAGAGAGAGAGAGAGATATCATATGAAAATGTTTCATTTTGTATTGACGATCTATTTTTGGAAATGCATCTTTGTAGCGGAGAAAAATAAAAAGAGAAAGAGAGAGAGAGAGAGAGAGAGAGAGAGAGAGAGAGAGAGAGAGAGAGAGAGAGAGAGAGAGGGGGGAGAAATCCAAGTACCGTGGAATGCGTGATAAATTTAATGTGGTATGCCTCGTTTCTGATGGAGTAATTCTTGTTACGCTCGTAACAGTTTATTAACGTAAACGACCTACTGTAAACTAGAATTCCGTACCGAGTTTCTTTATTTCATTCGTTCTTTTCGAATCAGTAACTTTGCTCTCTCTCTCTCTCTCTCTCTCTCTTTCTCTCTCTCTTTCTCTCTTTCTCTCTGTCTATCTGTCTGTCTGTCTGTTTGTTTGTCTGTTTGTCTGTTTGTCTGTCTGTCTCTCTTTGTTTCTGTTTTTCTATTGATGTGATTTTTCATAGAACTCTATTTATCTTTTATTTTATCTTTTCCTTGTTTATAGAATAAACTGGCAATATAACAAAAAAAAAAAAAACAAAACAAAATATCATGATTTTTTATTTTTTTATGTCTTATTTTTTATTTCTCTTTCAGATAAGAAATTTGTATGCTAGTAAAATCTTTTTTGTTCAACGTTATATTCGATTAATCTTCGATATTGATCCATATACAAATAATTTTTGCAAAATTGTATGCGTTTTTTCTTCTTTTTTTTAAATTAAAGAAAGATCAAATATATTCGATGTTATTGAAAAACACGAATCAACTCCCAGTATTATTCACGCTTGCTTGGAAATTAATCCGTGTAATTATCATTATATTATTCCTGAAACCGTGGTAATCTATAGACACAGTTACAGTAGCATCATACATGTCGAACAATCGATTCTCTGGAGAATATGTTCTTGTGCTTTCCTCTCTGTCTCTCTGTCTTTCTCTCTCTCTCCCCCCTCCCTCTCCCCCCTCCATCTCCCCCCTCCCTCTCCCCCCTCCCTCTCCCCCCTCCCTCTCATCCCCTCTCTGTCTCTCTATCTTTCCCTCCTCGAGTTCATGAAGCTCTTTTAGCTCTGTTAACCCAAATTGTTACTAATTTCCAGATAACTTTGACTGAACTTACTAGTTTCGATTACATGTGGCAAAACACACTTAATTATGAGTCAAGGGATAAGTTTCTACGGTGAATTTGCCGGCATAACTAGCTACCAGCATACATTGCAAATTGATCAACTATGTACTGAAGAAATCAGTAATTACTCGCTCTTTCTTTATATATCTATATCTATGAATATGAATACATATAGATATAAAACTTGGTCATGCATAACAATTTTCAATGAAATAAATGGAACGTTTAATTGTCGAGAAAATAATTCTAAGTTGAGATAAATCGTGAAGACTTGATCGAAAGTTTAATGAATATACAGAGTTACATCAGAATTATAGATATGTAAATAAAATAAATATTCTTTATTGTCATTAAATATATGGAGGAAAGTTAAAAGTATTGTATTATCTTAGCTCGTATCATTGGAGCATCGTTAAATAAACTATAATGTTTCGAACGATGTTCCATCAAATTTTATCGTATATTTCTATTTATCTTCAGATCTTATACTTCTAAATTTAATATCTTTTGTGTTTTACTTTATCTATTTTAGATCGCGAATGTGTATATTAAAAGATTCAAAGAAAGAAATAATTTAGAGATGAGATGAAAGGATCATATACGACCGTTTGTTTTATGATCTCTTATTATTATTCTTTTTCAAAGGAGATTTCGATAAGTATAATCTTACCAAGTATGTCAGGTATAAATATAAATAATATTTGTGGGAAAGTTTCATTATCATTTCACTTATTTCTCGTATCATACAATATAATGGATAAATAAAATTTTCGAAAATGATTAATAGTAATACAAATCTTTCCGGCTTATTCGTCGTTTCGTTCGACTTTTAAAAATAATATTTATTTTGCACATTTTTAAATAAGAAATATTTATAATTTTTTCAGATACTTATAATTTTTTTTTTATAAAAAGCAAACTTTTATTGCGTTTAATCTAACGATCTTAGTATTATAGACTTTTCCATTACAAGAGTTTGCCTGTTTTCTCGATTATTTTTCCGCAATTTCTATCTTAATTACGTAAATGAACATTTTCTCTTATAATAGGCAGAATAATCTCATAAAAGATATTCTTATTCTTCGAAGAAAAAGTAATCGTTTTATAGTTTGTAAACATTATAATATATATACCTACGTGTTTAAGGGTGTCGTGAAGTCAACGAATTTCTCGGAGAAAATGATAGGCAATTAAATGTATAAGTATTTAAATAATCCATGGTAAACAATTTTCCGGTTGTTTGATAACGTGACAAGAGATGGATCGAGGAGGAATTTTCGAGATGTGTGTGTGTGTGTGTCTTGGTGTGTGAATATATGTCGGAAGGCATAAATAAAGTGAAAGAAGATATAACTCGCGCGTGGATATAACGTTTTCGATGAATATTCATCGTCGACTTCGTTCCTTTTACAGACTAATAACTTATCTCTCATTCTCTCTCTCTCTCTCTCTCTCTCTCTCTCTTTCTCTCTCTCTCTCTCTCTCTCTCTCTCTCTCTCTCTCTCTCTTTCTCTCTACGTTGAATTATGTAGCGAAGATATGTCTCTGAAATCGTGAAAATCAAGAGAAGAGAGAGAAAGAGGGATGATTTTCTTAATCGATTCCGACAGATCGTAAAAGATTTTTAACGAAAATCTAACTATCTGGCTATAAATAATCGAAAATCAGGATGATTTCTTTTTTTTTTTTTTTTGTAAAACTCTATATGTGTGATCAAATATTTGGTTAGTAAAATACTATACAAAATTACGGTAATGAAATTCAATATATGAATGGTATAAATATCTTTCGTATTACACAGTTAGTTATCGCTATTTATTAAGTAATAAATAAATTATAATATTTAACGAGAAATGTAGTTTTCTATTTTTATTTCATTTTTATCAAAGAGAACTATTGAAAAGCAATGAGATTAACATTAAATCGAAATAAATTAAGATTAGTGTATACATAGCAAGCAAATGATTAGTAAAATTATTTTGATCATTTCCTATTTTTTAATTTAACAATTTTAGGTTGAGATACTTACAGACAACAACGAAAACCGATAGAGAGAAGAAAACCCTGAAGATTGTTTGAAATTCTTGAAAATTAATTGTCCGCACTTGAATTTAAAATCGCTGACATTAGGTGTACCTTTTAGTACTTCTTTTCCGATCGATTAGCAATCTCACAAGGAAAAAAAGTAATAAAAAAGTAATACGAAATAAGCATAGCGATTAAGGGTATTAAAATAATATAAAAAAAAAAAAAAAAAAAAAAAAAAAACAAGAGAAAAAATAAATGTTTGTTTGATTTGTCGTGTTTTATTTCTAGATGTATTAATTTGATAGTGGTATGAAATGAATGAATAACAAAAAGTAAATTTAAATAGAAATGCATTCTTGGATATCTAGAAATAAAAATGCATTACATCGATGTATTATGCATGCTTGATTTATATTCGTACGTGGATGTTATTTTTACGAAACGAATGAGATACCGGGTTGTTATACTTCCTTACAAGTGAACTAGTTGAAGCTTTACGAGTTAAGATTGCGCATGCGTTGTATCCATATAAGAGAATGTACGTACACATGCATCTACATATGTATGGAAGCATATATATTGTATATACGTGTCGAAGAGTATACACGGTGAAGCTGGCAGGTACATACATACATACCTACATACATACATACATACATACATACATACATACATACATACATACATACATACACACACACATATATATATATATATATATATATATATATATATATATATATATATATATACATACACACACACACGCGTGTAAGCTCTCTGGATCTCTGTCACGCTTCGTTGAATACTGTGGATACACCATTCTGGTTAGTACACATATGGTATTCGATGTGTCCACAGAAGCACTTACATTCTAGCCAGAATTTCTGCAATTAACTGGGATTCGTACGCTTAGAGGAAACTGACGAATAAATAAGAGAGGGAATGCATTTTTATCAAGAACGAAAGATAAAAGTTAATTAATTTACAAGACTGAAGTCATATTTGTATGAAGTTCCGTACAATAGAATGAACATGGTAATTACTATGAATGTAATTAAATGCAAGATTATGAAAACTGCGAAAGATTGATAATTAAATGAAATAATTATTTCTTTTTTGCATCACTCTAATAAATTGATTCGAATTTTCATGGTATATGTAAATTCTTTCTAAATAATTAATAAACGATAATTTATATTGATAATTATCAGTATACGGTTTTAATAAATATATAAAAATCGATTTGTGTAACGTTGAATAATTGATTGATATAAAAAGAATAGTCTTATCTATTTTTACATCGTTACAGTAGTTCTAATAACAAATCATTATCACATTAGGATTAAAATACCAACTGGGGACTAAGAAAAGCAAAGGCACGGAAAACGTACATAAATATTCATCATTGAAACCGAGAAACCTTCCGTTACATTCTACCATAAATGTCCGAATTATTTTCTACCAATCCCTTCGGACGTATTCCTGAAATCATGCTATTCTTATTCTTTCTCTTTCGTACTTCTATCAAGACAAGCAAGGAAACAAATTTCCATTTAACTTCGAAGACGTGAGTAATAGAATAGTACACGATTACACACGGCATTAAGAACGAAAGAGTTTTCAATATATTATTCTCTATCGATTTTCGATAGAGAAAAAAAAATAAACGAAAAAAAAACCTTCAATTAGCGAAATAAGAAGGAGAAAACTTTATCTCTTTTTTATATTTTCTCGTTTAATAATTCAGTATTCGAATATTAACTCTATTAAATCTTTTTACGTTAAATCTTTATTCATGAGAAAATATTATCTTTCGACTTGACAATATGAAACATGTATATATATATGTTAACGTGCACTTTATTTTTATCAAAAATTTGAGAAGTTCGCGAATAATAAGAAAAGATCCTTCTCCAGATATTCAAAACTATTATACATGTATGTATATATGTTAAATAATGTTAAAGAATACCCAAATACAATATATCATTTATATACCGTCTTTTATTATACTTTGTACTTTTGTATTTTTGTCTCGTATAATTCAACGTTATAGGGGATAGCTTTACTTCTTCTTTGTTTTTATGTCTCTAGATATGAGAAAAGTTATTGGTCAGAAAAGATCCATGGGTTAGAAAATGATATCTATTGATGATAATAATTTATTATATCATGGTATAGCTAGTATCATTACGTTAAACGTTTTACGTTCGACATAATGCTTTCTTGAACATTGCGTTTGTCATGTATGCAGCATCCGTGTTAATTTTACATCTTCGACCGAGATATCGATTTTCCTATTATGTAAGCAACCTTACACCATATTCTCGGTAGTAACGACGGCTGCATCGTATTATTTAGAAATTGATCGAGGCAATCCCTCTTTATCTTTAAAATCGTGAAGCGAAGTAAAAATTCATTTATCGTTGGATTACTTTTATAATCGTCATGAAATTAAGTTAACGACACGAACAAATGGAAAGAAGAGTCAACATTTACCAAGCTTCTCTTCTAACGAGCTGAGAAACTTATCGGAGATCTTAGTAACGAAAGTTATCTGCTGGTTTATTCGTTTCATAGTCGCAATTAACGAACAAAATGGTACTTTCGTACTATCGAATTTTAATTATCTTTTCTTTTTTCTTTTCTTTTTATCATCCGAGAATCAAATTTTCAAGTTCTTTCTTTTTCTTTTTTCTTTTTATTACAGAAGAGAGGACTTCACGAATATTCTCAAGCGTAAAGTGTAATTTTCCGGAAAAATGTTTCAACAAAAAATCATATCTTATCGACTTTCATTTTTAAATTTTTGACACTCGGCGGAAACACCGATAATATACACCACGGAACAAGTGAAGATCAACTATAGTTATAGTTGGTTACTAATGGCTATAGTTCGATATGCTTTTCACGCGATAAGCAATAACTGTCGCTTGTATCATTGACGACTTTCCCAATATTAACAGAGCAAACTATAATTCAACAAACATTTATAATTCTACGAACATCTCCATCTAAACCTGAACTAACTTGCAACTCTATACATTTTAGGAAATCACAGTTTATAATGAGATAGAATAATTTGCTAACGAACCAAAAGAAGGAGTACAAACATTTCATCATTGGTATATTAACGTAATGCGTTTCGAATTTTAGTTTATATTAAATTTAAATTTAAATGAATAAATTTATAAATTAACGATGTCTAATTCTTAATAGATTCTACATTATCAAAATTTGTGATCGATAGACAACGCTATAGGAAATTTTGAAAAGTTGATATAAATTTCATCCTAGATAATAGATAACTTATTTAATTTATTATTCGTTATATATATATATATACTGTTTATTTATTTATTTATTTATTTAGCAATCTAGAAGAGAATCTGTTCGATCAATTTTTTATTATATATATCTATATATAATAAAATATATTTATATATAATACCTATTATATATATATCTATTACATAATTCTTAGATATAAAATTATGATATTGTATTAAAAATGAACATTTTATAAGACATGATGTTATATAAATATAATAAAGTAGATACGAAAATAAAAGAAAGAAAGTAACAAAGATGTTGCAAAAACGTAAAAAAAGAAAAGGAAGTATAAAAGGAAAAGATACCCTTTGAAACGAGTATATAGCTTTCAAGAGATGTCGTAAAAAATTTACTGAAGGATGGTAGCCTCCACTTGGTGCGAAAATGATCCATAGCAAGAGTCTATAATCCTAGTGAATCACTTTTTTCAACGTTTCTTACCAAATGCATGATCACGATCGATCAATACAATGTAATATCGAGTTGAAAAATCGTAGGCGGAAATCATGAGTTACGATAAGATGTATCACGTAGAGTGAGCTTTTATCTTACTCTTTTTCTTTCATGTTGCTTTTCCTTTTTCCAAAGTTACATGGAATATAGGCGAGGTCGACATCGACAAATGGTATTGGATGTAGATATATCATACATCGGATGTATTATACTTTTGCACCAGTTGTGTTGTTTCTGTCTCTGTCCACTTCATCAATGCCATTAAATCGGAGAATTTTAGATCAACGTGTTAATAAATATCGATCTTATCGATCGAAAATAATACATAGATTAACACAATCAAAGGATATTTATTACGAATGAAATCGATACGTTTGTAAGATATTAAAAAAGTATTGTGTAAATACAATGATATATTTTTATACAACTTTTAACAACGTTATTGTTAAAAGTATTACAGAGACGTTTATACATGAGTGAGATTGTAAAGTGATGGATATTCCCACATTTTGTGAATTGTAAAATCGAATGATGGTCGAACCTTCAATGGACAGTATCCGGAATCCAAGTGTATTAGACTATGTATTATAAGTATCTACATACATACATACATATATATATATATATATATATATATATATATATACACACACATACACACATATATATATATATACATATATATATATATACGTATGTACATCGATCGATTGGACGTTTCACGTAGCGAGTTTATGAAGGAACAATTTACGGAATTGTAGCTCTTCTAGATATGTACTTTGCTATGCTGACTTTACTATTCATAAGATCGTCGTTTTATACGATCACATGGTACCATAAAAGAGCACAAAAATTAAAAAAAGAGATGTCTCTATTCGAATTGACCATCAAGCTTATGCGAAGAAAATGTAATTAGAATGAAAGATTCCTTGAATTATGTATCCCATTTCTTTTTTGTGATAAAGCATCGTACGCAAATATTAATTAAATTTCATACTGGCTCTCTCAGGACATTTTAATTAAATTCTCCAATCGAACTAGTTATAATACGGATCGATAGTGATTTTAATATGACTATCGCTTGTATGATTCGACGATCTTTCGAGTTTTATGTATCTATAGAGAAATGAACATACGCTTAATGAAGTGGATGCGTGATAAGAGAAAATGGATAGACCTATGGTGCTTGAACGAGCGCTATTTAATTGTCAGTTTGGTGATTTGACTTCTTTCTCTCTTTCTTGCTATTTATTTTAATCATTCTCCGTGCTTGTACGTAGAATTATGTGAGATTTGGAAAAAGAAAAAATTTATTTTCAAAATAATTTTCTTTAAAAAATTTGAAATCTCGATTAACATTGAAATAAAAAATTTATGTTCACTCGTTATTTTTCATAATTTACAGCCAATTCTATTACATTATTTATATCATTTTAATCGTTCATCAATAGTTATATAATCCATTTTCAGATATATAGTTACTAATTAGAGTTACATAAGCTCGTATATGAAGAAGACACGCGTAGATACATTACGTGAAGATATTAATTGATGTTCTAAAGTCTTTACTCGACAGAGCATACATGTTAATGGAGTTCTACTTACGACACTATTTTTAATGGCTATATCGTCGTGGGTAGAACTCTATTAACCCTTTGCAATCCAGGACAACTAACGTTGCAGCATTCTTTGTGATCTTACGAATACGATAAATTCAAATGTTATCGAGTCTATCTCATATGTATATTATATCGTGATTATAAAATTATTTTTGAAAATTTGTGATCGATCAAATTTAATGGATATTTAATTATAACATTTGTATAATTGAAATTGTACATTTAAATTGTTAACAGAAGTCAGGAAAATTTTTTTAATTGTCTACTTGTTTAATTTTTTTAATTATTTCTTTTCTTTTTAAAATGTAAAAAATCATTTGCTCTTTGTACTTACGTCATATCATATAATTGTCCAAGTTGACTGTTACGGTTAATACTTATGTCATAAATACATATCATAATACTTATACTGTTGATGGATTTAAAGAAATCTTAGCCATAAGTACGTATAACCGTGAAATAACGTGTAGCATGCGTGGGCTTTCTATCCTTTGACGTTTCGAAGCTCTTGTAAAGCGAACCTTCGACTATCGTAAACAGACCGGTAACAGTGAGAATATACAATGTGGGTGCTTTGATCTAGGGATCATTGTCGTGAGAGTAACACGACAATGATAATACAGACAATAAAATGTACGTTGCGTTAAGAAAAATCGTTTAGAGTTTTTTATTCATCTATTTGGATCATTACTAATGCGATTAAAATTTCTTGAAACATATAATATATATCTTTCTTTATTCTCTCATCTTTTTCTTATAAGATTAGGATATTAAACGTGTGACATATAATTTGATTAGATCAATATTTAATTGGTTTACTTATACAAATTGAATTATATAATGATGATTGTTTTAGAATTAGAAAATGACATAGATCAGATAGAAATATATTTCAAACAGAGTAAAAAGAAATTTTCAGAGCAAATAAAAAAAAAAAAAAGAGAAGAAAATGAAAAGTTTCCAAGTAATTTTCGAACTAATTGCGATTCATCCTTCTATTTAAATATTATACTGGAAAATAACGCCTACGATAAGGTAAAAAAATATAAAATTCTTGTTCTTAACGCGCAAGTCCTTGATAATGGTAAGTCGAGAAATCCCCTCGTGTACTACACTTGTAAGCGGTCATTTAAGTTTTACTTTGAAGTTTTTATCAAAGGAACCTATTCTCTGGTGCCATTATATTACCAACAAAGAAAATTTTTGTTTCATACTCGGTCCTGAATTTAATGAAGAAGGTTTTACTCTACAGTTTACGATTGAACTGAGATTTTAAATATGTGAACTTTTTAAAGAACTTTTCAATTGTCGAAAAGATTTCAATTGCCAGAACAAAGTAAGAGATTTCAACAAATACATGCTTTTTGAAAATTATTTTTAAATAAGAATGATTAACTTGTTGTGCTTATTAGTTTAGAAAACTTTTCTTTAAACATCTTGTTAATAAATATTTATATATATATATATATATAATGTTTATTATTAAATATTAATAGGGAATCATACCCCTAATAAAATCTAAAAATAAAGTTGACAAAAATAAAAACATTTTTTATATTAACTTTATTAAGAGACAAAATCTTATTTTGTATTATTGTTAAAGAAAATTATTCGCTCATTTATGGATATTATTTTATCAAACTGTTTTCTATTATAGAAATATATTCAATAACCTATTATACAATAGATTTTCTATTTAATTTTTTCAACGTATAGACTATGAATATTAATGAAGCGTTTTGATATTATTATCACATTTCTCGTTTAGCTTTTATACTAATTTATTTTACAAACATATTGTGTAGGAATGTATTAAATATTGGATTTGAAAAAGAAATGCTTTACATATTGCAATTATTACGAATTAAAGTTGAAAATTTTCGACGCCGATTTTTTTCTGGATAATCTTTTTTATTCCGAACAAAATTTTGTTATATTATATTAGAGAAAAACAAAGTCTTATAGTTCGTATTAAATTGGTTCTGTTTTTTTCTTTTCTTGTTTTTAGAAAATTGATGATTGAATTTTTCAATGAAATTATGCGATTCGTTCATTATATATAATTGGATTTATAAATTTTATCGAACGTTTAGTGATTGTATTCTTCTATTTCCTCATTATCTTCTATTTCCTCATATTTCACCATTAACAACTTTCAAGGACCATCACGATTGTCAGTAGCATTTGCCAAAAACTTTTTTCAGATCTTTTGGGTTTTACTTTCACCCTTAGTAGTTCAGTTTTTTTATTAGGGACTGAAGTAAAGACTGTAGGTCTCTAAAAAGAAAGAAGAAAACCATACAGAGGGGTAACGCAATAAATTGTCTTCAAGTCGAAAACTGTGATGGTGGTAGTACGTTGCCATTAGCCAAATAACTTTTTTAACTTAAAATGAAAACTTTTAATTCAAATGCGGAAGATTTATTCTCACGTCTCGACGAAATTTATCTTTTAAACTGTCAAAGTCACATAAGTGAAATCGATAATAATCTCACGTATGCTGAGTCTCATGTATGTTAGTAATAATTAAAATGTAGTGAGTGTTTCTTGCAATTAACAGAAGCCCTCCGATTTACACACGAATAATTTTCCTTTGATTTTATATTTCATCGAGATATATACAATACGATTTAAAATTTCATCCTGTACATATGCATACATATAGAATCAACTTTAAAATTTCATGTTATAGTACTAATGAAGAAGAAACAGTTAATAATATATATATATATATATATATATATATATATATATATATATACACATATATATATACATATATATATATATAGATTCCTGGCGAGTTATTTGCGAATATATTAGGTGGGCCGAAAAGTAATGTCGTTTCTGCGCATGTCGATATTTGATTGTGATTAAAAATAAAAACTTGTTAAAAATTTATTCGTTTGAATTTAATTTAAGAAAGCGACATTACTTTCCGGTCCCCCTAATATTACAAATCGAAGTTTTATCAGTCATTATTATAACGATTATTGTCTTTATACGAAAACTTTTTCAAATAATTATAATGCTTTTTCGTTTGATAAGTTTTCGCAAATCGCTCAATACGAATTTCTGAATGAATTCTTAATCATTCAAAGTTTTCAGACGATCTTGTTTGATAATTAAGACAGATAAAACTTGAATATTATTTTCGACTAATTATATTTTTGGGGATAACTTTTTAAGGACAATACTCAAGTATTTAAATTATATTTATATCTTAGTAATAATTATTCTCATAGTTGATTGAAAATCCATTTAAAAAATGAACTTTCTTGCTAATATTTCTTCGGCAAAATTAACAAATTTTGACAATAAGAAAAAAATAGACATAGTCTTTGTCGAAAGAAGTCGAGTGTAACATTTTCGATTAGTTTCGTAGGTAGGCTCACAAAAATTAATGGGGTGAACTTCAATCGGCTCGTTTTATTTTTATTTTTTTTTTTTTTTTTTTAATTAATATTCATCAAACAATTTTACAGTAGAGAAAATCTTGATCGTAAGTTTTTTTGCTCGCGTAAATTCGCACGTTTGTCCTTGACATAGAGAATAACGAAAAAAAAGAAGAAAAAAGAGAAATGAAGTCAAACAAATCGCAACGCGAAACGTATATATATATATATATATATATATATATATATATATATATATATATACATGTATTTTCATACATTCACACATACATACGTATATGTATATATACAAAAGCTGAGTTAAAGTCTACCTACATAAGTATATATGTATGTATACATCTAACGGGTGACCTACTTTTCCGACGTATCGCATCGCACTTTTACACTGCTTTATTCGCATGAGGACTCTTCGTCACGTAGGCTTAATGAAACGGTACGGGGCCGAATCACCACCGAACTTTCAATCTATTTGACGAGTCGGATATCTTGCGAGCCTCTCGTACTTTCAAATTCCAACTCAAAATTCCTTCTATAGAAATATCTCCCTTTCGCGAAACGTTACGTAACAACAATAAACGAATTTTTCAAATAAAATCATAACTACGATGTATTTTCTAATTTTGATAACGAGAGAACGAGAGCTCTTTTTCTTTTTTTCTCTTTTTTTTTTTTGTCTAATTAGTACATGAAAAATGCAAAAATTATTAAAATTAACGCAATGATATATTATAGTTATATACTATTTTGTTGATGTGAAGTTTATTGTGATATATGAAAGTTAATATAAAATTGGACTAGAAAATGTTTGAAATTTTATGTGTCAACTTTTTTGTTTTTTAATATAACTCTTTTCTTTCTTTTTGAAGTATAAATATCCATATAGGTATATGTAGATTGGAATATTATTAAATACCAATAGTTTGATGGAACAATTGTAAAGGTAAAGATTTTATGAAATATTTGGATGAAATGGAGATCTTGCGTACGAAAATGAGAAACGACAAATTCGATTGATGGTTCCAATTTTCTCAATTCTAATCCAATCGTGTCGAGCAGCAAGTGAATAGGAAAATTGCGAAAATTCCTTTTGGCGACGTACGTCTATTTCTTGCGCGTTAGGAGAACGATCAAGACGCAATGGTGCCGAATATTTTTTCGTCTGATTGCGTCATTTTTTTTAAATCTTCCTTTCCTATCGATTATCTTGTACTTCACTGAAATGGAGTGTTAAAAAAGAAATTGAATGTAACGGAGGTGGGAAGAAAAAAAAAAAAGAAAAAAAATGAACGTTGGAAGAAGAGGGACTAAATGTCGAGAAACTTTCTTCTTCTTACATTTCCGGCGAAGAAAATTCTCGATCCTTTTAGCTCGTTGGATTATCCTGTCACACGCAAAATATCGTCGATGTGTTACCTTCGCTATTTTTCTCGCTTTCATAAAGTTTCTGCGGAAGCGAGGCATGAAATTGCAAGAAACGTAGAGATTCTTCTACGCCGAGTAACGAATGAGTAGATACTCATCATCATCGTATTTCTACTTACTTATTTTACTACTTTTCATCTTATATTTCTTCCATTAAAACGAAAACAAAAGCATTACCTTCTTTTTTCTTTTTCCTTTTCTTTTTTTTCTAAAAAGATTCATTTCTTTCTGGCGAACGTAGAACGTAAAACCTTGCGGGTCTATTAAACTCATAATTATTTAAGTTTAAAATTTAACTTGAAAAGTTTGTTTTTCCTTTTTTTTTTTTTATCAATATCACAATCATATTTTATATATTTTTCTAATAAGTCCTAACAGTCCAATAGCAATACGAATACTTATAATCATTGTTTATTCGAGTTTCTTGTCCTTTCAAAAATCCAAGTTCTTTCAAATTATCTATCCAATAAAATTGAACGACTTCGGAATTGTTGTTATTAGGGTATCTTATTGCTGAATTTCCTTCGGTCGAGTTGGCAAAGTTTCTCATCTACAAATGCGTACGAGAGAACACATACGCATATATTCATGTGAGTAAACTGATGTGAGCGTACGTGTTTGCGTTTTCGAGAGACCATTCATTTTCTTGAGATACTCCTATAGCCTTCTCTTCTCTCCTCTCTCTACCCTTTCCTTTCAAAAGATTTCAAACTGGAAGGGTCTTCCGATACTAAGCTATTGAATAAGGTAGAACGACCTCACTTTTTCTTTCTGTGTCTTCTTAAAAGTTTTTCTCACCGTGTTAGGTCAATAAACTCACAAATGTGCTAACCTTTTTCAATTCTTCCAAGTTTACAGATTGGAAAAGTGTAAACGTACGATTTAAATCTCATAACAATTTGTTCATTTAATAAGGAAACTTAAACATAATGATCGCAAATTGTTTCCGCAATGGTTTTTTCTTTGTTTTTTAAACATTTCTTCATAAATTTTTAATACTAACTTTTCTTTCTAAATTTTTAAAACCTCGTACCTATGATATTCAAGAGACGTCTGTTTTATAATTCGATGTAAAAATGAGATTATAATCACTTCGATCGATTTGCAATACTTTCGAGTTTCGATCGTAATAACTATGTTTACTTTCTTTCCAAATATATAGTAGTTTAATTTGTAATTTGAAATTGTTGCTTCACTTAATTTTATTTCATTTTTATTTACATATATATATATATATATATATATATATATATATATACATAGCGAATAAGAAAATGATTTATATATCTTGAAACGAAAATCGATTGAGATAAAAGAGTAATGTTTTGAAGAGGAAAAGGGCAATGCGAGACGTGACGTTACCTATGTATATTTTGCATTTCAAACGGAAGAATAAAAACAAAGAGACGAAGAGGAATGAAAAGAGAAGAAGAAAGAAGGACTCTTATCATTTCTGGAATGTCGCCAGTATCGTAACATGGTGACTCGTTTGATGTGTTGGTAAGCAGCACGTTGAGAGCTGAGTGACCTTCATAATAGATTGCAACTTATTGAAGCTTTATAAAGTTCTATTTCTCCCTCCTTCTTTCTCTTTCTCTCTTTCTTTTTTTCTTTTTCTCTCTTTCTCGTACTCTATCTCTCTTTTTTTCTAGCTTTGTCGTAGAATCTGTCATTCTTCAAAGAAAAGAATAAAAAAATAAGACGACAAACATTTGAGATTTAAAACCACTCTTAATTTTATTTTCTTGTTTTAATTAAAATAATTTCTACCTTTTGATACCGAAATTTAAATTATTTGCCTTTCCCATTGCATCGCGTTCTTTATCGCTAGTCGAACTACTATATTAAGGAATTCCGATCTCTTGATTGTATGAAAGGAATATCGATTATTATTCCATTGACCTACATATTTCAGAGTAAAATCACTATACTTTATTCCAAAGAAATGTTTGAAAACGTTCAAAATTCTGTAAGGTGAAAGTTCGTCAAGAAAAATAATTTGGACTGATTTAATTAAAAAATGATAAGAAATATTAAGTAATTATTTCATTAAAAGATAATTGTATTTACTAAAAAATAATGAAAACAATTTCTTGCTGTTTGATCGCTATCAACTTATAATTAAAGAGATCTTTATCTATGTATAATTGTATTTTATTGTTCTCTAGTTACATCTATCTTTCTTCTGAATAATAGTTTCAATGAATCGATTCTATTAAAATTAAGCACGCTTTCCTCCGGAAAGTTTCTTTCCTCTTTGTTTCATATACTAACGCTATTTGATTTGTCAATGTACGATATGGCACGAATAATAATTTGAACTATTGATCGTCGTTTCAATATGCGTTACTATTGTCAAACGAAAACTTTATAGTCTTGAACTTATTCTTTCGTTGTTTCTTATGTTATCCGTTCGACGTTTTTTATGTCATCGAATTTGTACGAAAATGAATTAAATATTTGATACTTTATTTTCTATACTCTTTTTTTTTTTTTACTAAATATTGTAAGAAAAGATAATTTGTTTTTTTTTTTTATTATTATTTTCATCTCACTTCATTGATTTCTTCGTCGGCGTAAAAGATAATATTCAATATTTTATTTTAGCATTGTTGTAACAAACGATATGATAATGAACGACCACCATTCGAGAATATTCCACTTTAAATCAAAGCTTTTCATCAAAAATGAATCCCTTAACGGCCATCCCTTTTCTTACCGTATGTTTTCGATGGAACCTACGAGAATCTTTCTAAGATCTTGAAAGTGGAAGAAAACAAGGATTGAGAGACAATCGTCTTCCGGGAGTCATTTTATTGTACTACTTTTCTTCGATACAAGAAAAGCGAAAAAGGCAGGAAGATAAAGAGAGAGAAAGTGGGAGAAAGAGAAAAAAAGAGAAAGAGAAAGAGAAAGAGAAAAACAGTGAGAGCAAGCATGAAGTTGAGAAAGTAGTGGTAGCGTTAGAAAAAGAAAAGAGGGCTTAAATTCCAACTTGAGGATCGAAAGTTTGACCGCCTTTTAACTCTCTCTGGAAAAGAATCCTTTAACGATGAGTTCGTGAGATAGAAACAAAGAAAGAAATAAAGAGAGGGACAGAACAAAAAAAAAAGAAGAAAAGAATAATTCTTTCATTTATATTTATATTTTTACTAGAAAATTTATTTATATAATGTTTTTTCGTATATTTCTATAATATATCATGCAAAACAAAAAGAAAAAAAATAATTTAACGAGATATGTAGATGGCACGAATTCAAGTTATTTCTTAAAATTATTCTTACGAAAAGTCGAGGAAAACGAATAATGACTAATTAGTAGGCCTGTAAAAAGCCAATGAAACGAGACGGTTTTAAATCGCGAAGGGTCTAATTGATCATAATTGGAATTAGCTATTCACAGAAAGTGCGAACAATAGGAAACAACGGGAAAAAATTGCAACGTGCCTTCTATTTCCGTCTGACCTTAATTAACGTAATACATATATTCATGTCAACATTCTACTACCATTGCCACTTTACTACCAGTCGATACTTTGGGCTAATGAGTACGTGGTTTTCAGCATTGATACAAAGTGCCATCTCCTCTGATACAATCCACCTTCTTTCTCTTCTTCTCTCTCTCTCTCTCTCTCTCTCTCTCTTTCTCTCTCTCATCTGTATATCTTGGATAAAGATTATATCGCTTTTGTTGTATTTTTTCATTATTTTTTTTAAGTACATACTTGTTCATCTTTTATCAAGAACTTATTGCCGAATAAACAAATATGAATTTATTGATTTGTAATTTAAGGAAACTATGTCGGCGAATTAGGTTGATATTTCTCGAGAAAATTGAGAAATTTTAATAAAAGAAAAACAAGGTAGATAAGAAAGATGAAAGACGCATAAAGAGAATATGGAAGATTATTGATCGAATCTATGAGAATGAGAGAGAAAGAGAAAGAGAAAGAGAAAGAGAGAGCTTGCTTGGCGATCTTTCGTTTATCTCTTGATCTCCTCTTTCTCTGATCGCTAAACCGAAGTCCTCAGGCGCTTATCGGCGGCATTTAGACGAAGGGTCGACGTAGGGTCAACTGATGCTTCTCGTTTTCTCTTTTCTTCTCGCAAACAATTAGTCACGCATGCTTTTTTGTCCTTTTTATCTCAAAGAAAATATAGCCGGTAATATGACCGATGAAAAAATTCATTGATCGAGGTAAATGACAAGAAAAAAGATTTTTATATGGAATAGATTTTCATAACAAAATTTGAGAATTAAATTTAATATTATTCGCTATTGCAAACAACAATTATTTGCGAAACGTTAATTTTTCAATAATTTCTTTATTTAAATTAGAATTTTCTCACTTTTTTCTAATGAACGGTATTTTGAAAATAATTTACTATAAGAGATCATTATCTTTGTAATATTTTAGGAGAGTCCTTTTGATATAACGGGTTAGTCAAAAATAAAAGTTGTTAACTGTTTTTCGGTCTAGGTAGAATTCGTCGCTTTGCAAGCATGAACAAGATGGAATGGATGTGAGATGCGGGTGAATTGGAGCGGCATCGTTAGTTACAATCGGTAACAAAGCGATTGTTCATAAACGCAATGGCAAGCAACATGGGCGCTCGGTGGAGCTTTCGCGATTACAACGAAAAAAATTAAGGTCGATTAACTCAATTTTCGAAATAGTACTGTTCGCATTGAGAGAATTTTTTTTAAAACAAAATCGAAAATGAAATGATTCATTTAAAATATGTCTTTTGTGAGTAACTATGTACATGTCTTTGCAATTAAATCTTTGATAATTATCAAGTTAAAATTATAACATGATGCTTCTTAAACTTCACATATTTTCATAGAGTTCTTGAAAAAATTAAAAAGAAGTTGTACATAAAAAAGTTAGTGGTAAGTTAATTAACAAGTTTTTCTTAAAGAAATTTCGTAGCTTTACGACATTTTAACTCATCTTAATTAATGAACGTTTTGTCATTTAGCTTCTTTAATTGCTCCTTGACATCGAAATGCATATTCCCCTGACAGTACGTTCCAATTATTTTTCTTTTTTCTTTTTTCTTTTTGCAAGAACTAAGTTATTATTATTTATTTCATTATACTGGACCGACTTTTAATTATTAATCATTCGCCGAATTTAATAGAGAGAAAGAACGAATGAAAAAATGGTGAAATTAATTATATTTGATGAGTGAATGTGAAATAAAAATATATCCAACGTTCTACTCCAATCGCATCTGCAATTCCCTAGATTAGTTATTATTTGTATTAGATTAGATATCACTAAACGTTGCACTAACTATTTTTATTTCTCATTTCTTATAATTGATATTATTACGCATTTTACGAGCTCTTTCGTGTTAGTCTACGGTATTTTGTACCAAAAATTTTCGATGACCTTTAAGAAAATAAATAATTCAAGTAAATCTGCCTATAAATTTCATTGCAATCAGGATAACGAATTTAATTAATTTTTTTTAGTTAATTTACAAAAAATTTCATGTCGACTTTCACGAATCCGTAAATCTGAAGTGTGAAATAAAAATCGATAATATGCAATTTTAATGAGTTTTAACGGTTTAAAAATATGTGCAAAAACGTTGGTGCCATAGTTCTCGATAATAATCGTCATCCTTTCGTTATCGCAATAAAATGTATTTTCTGTCTCACGATTATTAACGGAGGATTGATTTTTATTGATCGAACAGGGATACTAACGAAATTATTAAATTAAAAAATTATTCGTATAATGACACTCTTGAAAACAGTTTCTCAATTTAATATAACAAAAATAAACCTATTTTTCGACTGATCGTAAGTTCACAAATTAATCGTCTATTTATTTAACGAATGAATTATATAAGAATGAATTCTTTTAATTACGAATTAATCATGAACTTTTGACACAGCAGTTGGAATATATACTAGGAATAGAAAAATAATTCGATCGATTTTTGTAGACGCTTTTAAAAAACATAGTATCGTCTGCAAACTTCGAAGACAATACACTCGTATATCCTTTGATTCATTTAGCATAAATGGGTGATACTACCTGACTGCGTTGACACACGATCGATTCCTTTCACTCATCTTCCTTTCTTTCTTCCTCACTCATTTACTTTCTTTCTCTTTCATTCTCTATCTCTCTTTCGTTCTCTCTCTCCCCCTCCTTTCTCTCTTTCTCTCTCTCTCTCTCTCTCTCTCTTTCTCTCTCTTTCTCTTTTTCTCTCGATGGAACCTTTTAATGGAGCTAAAAGCGAGCGGTGAATGTCAAGCGTATGTACACTCGCATAGCGAATCATTCTTCTTCCGTAAGAGGATTGTCCAGACAGGACGTAGGATTTGTCCGATAAAGAGCGAAAAAGCAGATAAAGGGTTCTGAAATTGGAACAATCTCTATCTTTCTCTCTCTCTCTCTCTTTCTCTCCTTCTCTCCATCATTTTTTTCTTCTTTTTGTCTTCCGATCTCGTACTTGACCCTAAAATCATCCCCGATCGACCATCCAATCGTTCGAACCGTTTCATCGACTTTATTCACGGCTCGATATTCAATGCAAGAAGCGTTTAATGAAAGTAGATTGTGCCCTTTAAGGAACAATACCACTATTCTTTCCTTTTCCATCTTGGTCTTCTACAATTAATCGTGGTACATCTTTTGGTGTTGAATTCAAATACGATAAAAAATAACAGGACGCATAATATACATATCTTTCTTTTATTCATTATTATTGTATGTTGTATGATTTGCATAAATAATATACATTTACAATATAGATTTATAATAATTATAAGGTTTTGATAAAATTATAGATATAATAAAAACTGACTATATTAAGATTAAGAGGTCTTTACAAAATATTTACCTTAATAGATGTGTGTGTGTGTGTATATATACATATTTAAAATCACATGTGAATCTAATAAGTTTATTTTCTCTTGTTTTTGTACATCGTAACATAAAGAATGTAAGCTCAATACTTCTTCATTGTAATAGAATACGTTTAGGTTTTTAAAATATTCATCCTAAAACAAATGAATTCAGTGACCCACAATAAGGTGTCATGTCGAGGGCACGACTTATTACCTCTTGAACGGTGGATGTCCCATGCAGCTGCACTCAACGTGATAAATTAGTACGTCGTACTCATCACCTTAACGTATGGTTTGATTTCTAACGAGCGAAACTTCGATACGAGACGTCGGTACTATTAATGTCTAGCTATGTATATTAGCTATCATCGAATATGCATACCTATCTATGAGTATATATATATACTCAATATATGCTCAATATATGCTCAATATATATTCAATACTTATATAAATATATATATATATATATATATATATATATATATATATATATATTTATTGTATGTGTGTATGTAGTACTTCTACCTGCTTATACATTGAAAACTTTATCGTTATCCACCGATATCTTTTCATTATCAAGAATAATAATTTATCATAAGTTATGATGCAAATTTTCAAAAGAAAATGAATTGTAAATTTGAAAATTAAATTTATCTCATTTTATCTAGGAAATTTCGTTCTAGTATTTTATAGAATATAGGGAATTTAAAAGTTGGTTTTATGTTACAAAAGATAGGATAAACCCCAGTCACGATTTCATTCTTTTACGTACCGAAATGTAGAATATTCTATCATTTATTGTATTACGTATTCGTGACACATTGGTTGAAATTCTCGCTGGCTAAACTTTACGCTATATATCAAATTATATACTTTTATCATCATTCTATAAATTATTTCCTTCGTAATTTCGAAAGATAATTTTTAGCATATCGTTCGTTCATTTAATTGGCATGAAAATAACATAGTTACAAGGTATTTGTTATAATTAACGTAAAATTATAGGTAACGATAAGTGACCTTAACGATTTTTGTCTTGCGAAAAGGAGCAACCTAACAATTAGCGTGATACACGATCTAACATTTTGTCACAACATTCTCTCTCCTATCTCAGTTTTCTAACGTGAATCGACTTTTAGACCTTAAGGTTACGCCTAATAAGATACAGGGCTTACTAGCCAACATTCCTTTACGAGGAATCTAACCGCGAATAGATTAGTTAGTTTCTTCGTTTGACAATTAATAATTTACCGTCTACACGTTGTACGTATGCCGGGAACTAAATATTCTTCTTAAATGCAATTAATGTGTCCCCAATTTTCTCGGTAAAAAATTCAATTCTACCTATTTTTTACTTGTCTAACTTCTTTTTTCTTTCTTTCTTTCTTTTTTTTTTTTATTTTTTAATTTTCAAGCATGCATTTTCGTACGATAGAAAGAAAAAAAGAATAGGTTACGTGGTAACATTTTCTTGACGAATTGCCTCCATATTTTTTGCAGGGAAATAAAATTCTTACGAACTTTATTTAATTTTTGTTCTACGAACATTCTCTATTTTTTTCTCTTTCTTTCTTTCTTTCTTTTTTTTTTTTTTTTAATTCAACATATTGAGAACATCAAGATATTTAAATGTTAGATGCTTTTAATATTTCTAATGAAATACTATAGTCGATTAAAGGGATGTGTTACAATAAGCACACGGAGAGAACCGGACAACTATAGATCGAACGGGAAATTGATTCTCGATTAATTAAATTTCTCGATGAACGTGATTTTATGCTGATGAAAACGTACATATGTATTTTCTTTTTTTCTTTCTTTCTTTCTTTTTTTTTCTTGATATATAGATCCATCGGTCGTAAATTATTTAATAACGATTTCAAATATAATTTTAGATCGATGTAATTTCAAGAAAAATATAGTCATTTTAATCTTCCTTGAATCTTAATGATTCAAGAAGTAGGGTTAATATTCTTTATAAAGTTAAGAGATAAAGAAAACGTAGAAGCTATTTATTTCGTCCGAAGTTTCTTTTGAAATCTTTCCCTCACTTTCGAGTCCCTTCGCTTTTGGCCTTCGTAGAAACGTAACAATATAAGTGACCAAAGAAACAACTCGTGTGGTTAGCTCCTGTGAAATATAAAGGTATCGTGGGTCCTATTGTATCTCGAATTACTTCTTCGAGAATTTAAATTGTCCCCTGGACGATGATACCTTGAAAACTCCTGAAAAAGGGAATTCATGTATCATCGCATTTGTCAAAGTTCTTCAAATAAATTTCATTTGTACTATTCATATTTCATGTTATACTTACGTAATAAATGATCTTTTGTATAATAAATATTCTTCTCTCTCTCTCTCTCTCTCTCTCTCTCTCTCTCTCTCTCTCTCTTTCTATTTCTCTACTTGCAGGATTATTTATATCATCTAAGATATAATAACTATTTTTTATTAATGAATTATCTAAGAAAGAAAGAAAAAAATCTTGTTTTTTAAATTCTACTGTTACCTTCTACGTTCCAGCGACGAAACAGAGTAACCGGAAATTCGTCTGGTAGATGAATTTCCGTCGAAAAAATACCATCGAATTGGTCCTATCTTTCATGACAATGGCTCGTATCGTCTGTTTCATAGCTCCTCTTAGGTCGATGCTACGAGCTAGCGGCAAACACTCTTTAACGAAACGAGAGTTCATCCATAGTGCTAGCAAGCGAATTTAGTTGTCTTTCCTCGACGAGAATGACGACGAAGACGACGTTGAGAGACGTTCTCGATTGCCACTGGATGACGTCTTTCAGTTTCCTCTTTCTCTTTGAAAACTTCGCCCAGTACATTTCTACCACTATGTCAGCTTTTATTTTCCAGTAGAATGGGAAAGGTTTCTCTTTTACCGGATAATTTAGAAAGGCGCGAACTCCATGCCAACGTGGCCTTTATTGACTCCTTTTATCTCCGATTTAAAAAGCTTTACTTTGGTACAGGTATCTGAATATATGCATATCATTATATGTGTATGTATTTAATGTGAACCACGAAAATTCGTAATTACAAGTAAAATATTCAAATAGGTATTATACAATCAACTTATGGTTTAGTAAATTTAGTCAATTATGTGTGATAATCTAAAATGTTATGAAGGCAATCAATAACGAAAATTGACGGACAGGACCAATTTCTTTTGACTATATTACATAAATTTATCACGTATATAAATTAATTAAAATTAAAAAATATGGACTAGACTAAACACTTAAATTAAATTAGTTACATTAGTTAAATTAAATTTAAATATGTGATATGATTCACGCGAAATATGTACATCACGTTTGAATTTCGATCTTCCTGTTCAATTTTAATTCGATAATTAAATTGTAATCATAATAATTTGTATTTTAAATTCTACATTTTTATGATGATATATCTTAATTTTTTAAATTTTCATCTTCGAATAAACGACATATTATTTCTTTAAATAAATTATTTCGAAATATTGTAATATCAGATAATTGGATATATTTCAATTATGCCATTATCGAAATAATCCATAATTGTAATTGCAATTTTTTAAATTACCGCAATTTGTAGATATGTATATTTGTAGATATAACTAATTAATATTCATTAGATTTAACTAATTTAAGTTATTTTTTATTACAGCGTACCTGTGGCAGAATGTAAGTCAGATAGCAGAGGAGGAAAAGGTCAAGGAGGTCGACCAGCTCCTCTTTTACGATCGAGGACTTTACCTGCAATAGTTACACCAGTAAATATACTTCAAGCTCAGATCGATGCTCAATACAACTGTAAGTATCTAATACCATACAAAAGTTTAAATTTATATCGATGCTAAATACAATAGGATGATAGTATAAACAAAACATTAGACATTAGTCTAAAAAGCGAGTAACGATCCAATCAATGAATAGCCATTATTCAATGGCTAATTAATCAATGAAAACCTATCGTTTTTTATTTTTATGAAAACCACACGAACCATCAAAGTCCACCATAGGATTTGAAATCGACCATTAAAGCACTTTAACGTTATTTGTAAAATATAACTGTAGCGGTAATAAAATTTGAATTTAAAGGATTTATTTGAGATCGTATTTCATAGGATTTACCTGTGCAGTTTTTTTCCTGTGAAACTAGAATGATACGTTCTGTGAGTATATAAATATCATATAAATGTGAGTCGAAAAGTATTTTATTAAAAAGTCATATACATTTGGTATACAATTTAAAATACGTTTAAGTTACGTTTTCTCGTAAGTATCAAAATGGTTATAATTTATACAGTATCAACTACTTGGAAGGAACATTTGGAGATTCGTACTTAATTAATATTTCGATTGCAAATTTATAAAACAGGATTAAAAGACCAAAGTGTTAGCAAAGTTTGGCGGGAAATAATTGAAATACTATACCATTCGTTCGTTCAATGTTAACGAATATGTTTCGTTCATTCATTCGATTTCAGCATCGACGACGGGCGTATCGATCACGCCACCCACCACGGATAATGCAATCTCTGCAAAACGTGGAAGTACCACACCACACTCTACCAAACTCCTTACTCCAAGGATATCTTTCACAGACGATACGATAGGTAACAACCAATCAGAGTTGCTTTTCAATTCTAAAGTTACATCCCGATTCATAAGGCTTTGATAGCTTTCATTATGTTTACTCGAAGGAGAAATTACGATCTTTATTCTTGGTAATTCTCTTAACGAAGGAATGAAATTGCCATTTATTTATAAATGCTTAATTAATTTCGCTGATATGTCGAAATAGAAAGAAGTCTTTTTATCGTTCATTATCTTGATCAAAGTTTAGTATCAAAATAATAATTATTTCGTATACCTAAATGAAATTTTCATATTTAATTAAGATCAGTTATTAAAATAACCGTTCGTTAATAAATTGGTAATGTAATGATAGTTCTAAAAACTTTTTACAATAATCTTTGTTTTAGAGTTTAATTTTTATTTTTATATTTAAACGAATAAACATATAATAAACATAGTTTACTTTTAATTACAACATTGATTTATTAATTTTCAATTTATTACTTGAAAATTGATTTATTAAATATTTTGAAATTATATAAAGAATTTGAAAGGATACTTGCAAACGTAATTTTTCTAAAATATCAGAAAATTTCGGTTACTTTGAATAGTATCCCCGATTTTAATCTTCCTTCCAGAACGTCGTGTTTCCGACACTGGTCCTGGAAGCAGAGAATTCCCGAAGGAACACTCGACAAGAAGCGGTAGATTGAGCACCTCTAGTATTGGTGGTTCGCAACCTTTGACCAGGCTCGCCAGGCTTTTGAATCAAAGGCCAAGTTTCACGCCGAGCGATGAAATCCCACGTCGTCTCTCTTGGGAAAGGTATTAAACGACGTATACATACCTATGTATATACACACTCATATGTATATGTGAGTAACATATTAGTTCAAAATGTTTCCTGTGTTCTGTAAAATGACATCATTTTATTCAGTCAAATAGTCTGAAAATAAGATGATATTTTGAATAAATTTAGAAAAAAAGTTAAAATTATAAATTTAATGCGTCATTACAAAACTTTGACAAAGATTTCATTAGGATAATTAATATTAAAGAAATCGATATTTCACCGACAATTTAGAGTAATTCGTTCAAAAATCGTAACTGATTTCATAATTAAGAGTTTTCTATTATTTACAGGTTATATAAAAATCGATTATATTTGTAAAATGTATAAATTCGATTTTCATAATAGAATTCGATTTTAAACATGTAGATGTCAATTTTTATTATGAATTTTAGGAAAAATGATAAATTAAGTTAATACTTTTATAAAATGGTATAGTTTCTTTATTCGCTTGGTATATTTCGTGTTTTTTTTTTTTTTTTTTTTTTTTTTAGTAATCGAATCTATTATTTCTCTCTCTCTCTCTTTCTCTCTCTCTCTCTCTCTCTCTCTCTCTCTTTCTCTCTCTCTCTCACTCAATATTTTCGTGCTTGTTTTAATTCGAATATTTTGCAAGCTTCTCCACTCATCCAATGTTAACAAATAAACGTCGATTTGGCGTAAGTTAATGAAGAGAGAGACTGTTTTCGCCATGCTATCTAATTTTTTGGATAGTCGATACCTTTGGATAATCGAAATGCGTTTTATCGGCACGTCTCAACATTGAGAGTGACGATATCCGTAAGATGATATCTTGAAGAAGAGCTGTCAGTGACACGTGAGCTAATATTTAAAGACTATATCGATTTATTTTTTAAGTAGTCTACTACAACTTAGTGATAGAACTTGGATTTATGCTCGCTAGAGCTTTGACACGAATTCGAAATTTCAAAAAAATTCAATTATTCGCTAGTAATTTCGCACATTTTAGTCATGATCGATTTTTCGATCTATAGTACCTTTCAACGTAGCAAAGCGTATACTATAAAATAGACTGCCTTCGACAGGATATTTCAGAAAGGATGAATGGAGTATTGCGCATCGACGAATTCGAAGGTTTTTTTTTTTAGTTCGACCTGGATTTTGAATAAATGAATTATTGTTATACTTGGATTGCTTCTAGCATTTCAATTATTATAACTTCGGAATAGACCAAATAATAAACAAGAAGTAGTAATTATTTTCTTTGGAAAGTTTGTTTTCTTGAAAAGTCTATTAACTGGGGACGACGAGTAAACTCGCCACGAATATTTCAAGTCCACTCTGACAAAAGAATAAATAATTCTTTTTACTGAAGTAAAAAGAAAGAATATATATATAATAATTAATATATAAATTGATATATATATATATATATATATATCAATTTATTATTTTACGATCTATTAATTTATTAAAAAATCTTTGGCACCCTCCTAAGCATCTTATATGTAATTCAAATAAATTTCATATATCCGTGTTAGTCGATCGAAAATTCTCCCCGGTTATTTTATAGGTGGATAATACTTCAAAAATAAATATTAGTAGAATACGAGGAAGAAATAATATTGAGATGGAAAAATCGCAGTGGCGTAATATTCAATGAAGAAAGAAAAACAAAGCTATTCAACTCACGAGGAATATTTTTTTTTATATAAATTCGATGGAAAATAAATTTTTTTTTTAATTTTATAATACCGTATTATATAATACGGTATTATAAAACGGTATTAAATTTTATTCTTTACTCATATATGATAGACCAAAGTTCAAACACATATTTTTCCTTCTCTCTCTCTCTCTCTCTCTCTCTCTCTCTCTCTTTCTCTCTCTCTTTCCCTTCCTCTCTCTTTCTCTCTTTTTTTCTTTCTTTTTCATCTGTTTCTCTCCTCATTTATTCTTATATTCTAATTACCATTGTATTTACGTAATTCCGTTGTTTCACGTAGATCAAATCGATGTAACTAGAACAGCACTCTCGTCGATTTAATCACGAGCTAAACGACGTTTTTTACGGCGACGATCCGATGGATTTACGTCGAAATTCGAACAATCGATGCAAAGGTTACGTATTGGGATATGTAAAAAGAGTAAAGTGAAATAGGAATGGAGTAACAAGCGTATGTGTTGTAAAGAGAAAGAAAAATACCTGACGTGTCATTTGTCAAGAGTTGGATTGAGAGAGACGAAAAATATTGGAACGATCTGATGCAGGATGTCTTGTTCGAGTTATTTCTCTTTTTTCTTTCTTTTTTTTTTTATGATTCCTTGGAGTTCAGGAACAAGAGGAGGAAAGCTTTTATCCAGGCAAAACGATCCGCGAAACACGGAAAAGTTCAATTTTCAAAATGGATACGTGAAAATGAATGAAAAATGATAAATTAATAGGAAGATTCAAAACGAAAGAGAATGCGGGAGAGATGAAAATTCAGTCTCAAACGTATTTCAAAATGATTTTTTTTTTTTAATCTCCTTTGCCCTTTTTTACAATCGATTTTGTTTATAAAAACATTAAAGAAATTCGTTAATGAGAGACTCGTTTTTAGCTATTAATTTTGAAACGGTTGAATTTCTTTACATTGGAAAAAAAAAAATTACTTAATGCTTGATTTGTTTGTTTCTATAGAACTTGAGGCAAATAGTATGTGATGTTTATTTTGTTCGTTAGCATTCATTCAATTTTTTTTCGATGATTTTATCTCGTTCAATAAAATTGTAGTATAAAAGAAAAAAATAGTTAGTTAACGTACGATTATCGTATAGTAATACGAATCATTCTATTTCGTAATAAAAGTCAAAACACATCTAAATAGTTTTAGAGAAATAACGAAAATTTCAAAGCAAATCACATTGTAATGAAATCAACGTTAAGGATTGAACATTTAGGATAAAATAATCTTTGATCTTATTTAACTCAATTAAATATCATCAGGATAATTATATCGCAGCAGTTTGATGCGCGAGACGTTGCTTTAAGAAAATTATTCAAGAGAGGGATGATAATTAGTAAGTTTTTTTCTATATTAGGATTTATTAATAAGTTTTTTGTCTGTAATACGATTTGCTTATCTTGGTGAACGAGAGAAACGCGAGAAGATATTATTTCTCTCTTGGAAAGGAATTCGATAGATAAGAAAAAGAAAAATAAAATTGAAGAAGACGAAAACGACCAAGAGAGAAATAAAAGAAAAAGAAGAGGGAAGAAACACGCGAGGTCTTCTAAGACATAAAGAATTCTCTTTCTGTCACGTTTATCAGCCAGGAACAAGGACGATCGTTTTACTTTCGAAAGAAATATAGTGTCACTTTGAAAAGAATTACGTTGAGAGTTGAGTCAAACATAGTTGACTCAAATATACGACTATGTCAATTACGATTGTTAACTATTACCTTGTTGAACTTTATTTTTTAATACTCATTACCACTTCTTATGAGAGAAAGACATAGAAAAAAAGAGAATAAAAATAAAGAAACGTTACTTTTCGTATGACGAATACAAAGAAAATTTTATATTTTTGTTGGAAGATATACTCGAACGATAGTGAGACGAGTTATGATACTCCTAATCGTTGCTACATGGTTGACACATTTCGAAATCGTTTGTCTATCTCTCTCATCTATCTCGTTATATAACCTACCAAAATTAGCATAACCGTTTGGTATATCCCGCCTACATGAAAATTATTAAAGTTTATGATGGTACTAACTTAACTTCAATTTTAAGAGAAAAAAAAATGATATAATCTTTCATGTCTTACTTCTTCATTCATATCTTTATTTCTTTGTGTATATGAATTCATAAAGAGAATTTTATTTCTCGATAAGGATTCACCGACAGCCCTTTAAAATCTTTCCTAAACATATCCCTTCGTAGAATCAATACGGTTTTGTAAAAGGATTATTTCCGCGTATTTCGAAGTTTGTATTAAGAGAGTTCGTATTTTCTCTTTCCTTCTTCTTTTTTTTTCTTTTTTATTTATTAACTTTCATAACATAATTTAAATAATACTCTTCCAATTAATAGAAATAATTTTGTAAACGAACAAATATTTCCAAATATAAAATAAATTAATCTAATTAATAATATTATTTTATAAATATTAGTAGAATCTCATATTACTGACAAATTTATTAATAGCAAAATAAAGTACTGAAATTAAATGAGAAATATCGTAATATAAAATAGCTAAATCTTAACTTCAGACAAAATATCTATGATGATAGTTGTAAAGCCTGTTGTACGTCATTAATTCATTTCTAAAATATGACTTATCAAATATCTCGAAAATTAATATAATATTTTCTATATAACGATTTTCATCACAAATGAAGATGAACTTAGTAACATCTCTGTATTTTAATAAACTCTTATGGGAGGTCATAGAGAAGAAAGTAAAAAAAAAGAAAAATAAAGTGTAAAGGTCGGTGATATACATGTCTGGAATATCTTCCATCCGCTCATAATACTAATATCTTCATTATTTGTATCTCTACACCGTCAGCAGTATTAAATTCTTTCGAAGCAGGGTTTAAGGTTCGAAGTTACCCACATATACCTGTATACATATATGCGATAATATATATAGAACATAAATCGCAAAAAAAAATTATGGCTATCATCTAAAATGGAAGGGAACAAAAATGTGTGGAGTCTTCTCTAGACAATTTATTTCTCGAAAAATGGCAAGAAATGACGCGTTTTCGAAAGCTATATACGTGGAGACCTGTTATTTGTCTTTTTCGGCAATTGACGAAATATTTCCTCTTCGATCTTGTCTGATTAAATCGACGTAGATATTTTTTCCTCCGGTTTTCTTAAGAATAAGGGTTGTTCTAATGACTTTTTTTTTCATAGAAGAAGACATTTTACGAGACAGAATATTCATTGTATGTATCTTTATACATACGTGATTATTCATAAAGGAAAATAGAAAAATCTTGTAATAACGTACCTGATAGTGACGAAAGTTAATTAAAAGAGAACTTCAAGTCGTTAGCTTATAACAGGAATAACAGAATTTGATTGATGCACAATTATAACTTGTAAATTGATTTTCAGTCCAGTATTTCAAAGAAAAAAAAAAAGAAAAGAAAAGAAAAGAAAAAAAAAGGAGAAAATTAATTGTAGTTCATTTTGATGCTGTATTTGAGCTTGAAATAGTTAAAATAAAATCCGATATTCTTTGGAATCGTATGTAAATCTATGAGAAAGGAAAAAGTTAGATTAATATCAAAGTTCAAAGATAATTAATTAGTTGGCCCGTTCAAACGGGATTCATCTTTATAATATTAAACGAAACATGGATAAAAGAAAAGAAAAAAGAAAAAGGACGAGAGAGAGAAGATACTTGGTGCGATAGGTCAACGAAAAAAATGGGAGTAACAATTTCTTATTTTGATTCGTTTCGATCGACACAGACGAGACTGCAGTACGACGGGTTCGTGTCTACCTAGAAGCAGTTCCATCGACAGTGTCGCTGAATGGGGCTTGACAGGGGGAGTTGGGACCGTCAGTAGCAGTAACGGATTTGGTGGTGCCAGTAACTATGGGGTTTTTGTTGAACAACCACCATCGAGAAGAAGTCCAAGTCCGTTGTTAGGTACCAGAAGTGACAGGCTCAGTTTGGTATCACCAAATATTGGTAGACGAGTTAAAGGTCATCGGGCTGTCGTAGGTGAGTTTTCAAATTATAATTAACTATTTTATATTTTATATTATTCATCGACTCTCTACAATTTTAATAACAAAATCATATTGAAATCATATTGAAATTAATCATCGTGATAGGAAATTAATATAACACTAATTTTGAAGATAAATATTAATTGTTATTGTTTTGTGAAAATTTGAAACCGATTTAATAGGTAGATATTCAAAGCGTGATTTATATATATATATATATATATATATACTACATAAATAAATAAATATATATATATATACATATATATATAGAATATTATAAATCTTTAAGTGTATATATATAATATATTCACTTAAAGATTTATAATAGCAATCAAAGTAATGTCGATTTTCATAAATGCATTTAAACGATAATCGATGGGAATAAATTTAATTGATTTAATTGACTTGAAAATCAATACGTTTTTGTATACGATCGTTTATTAATACTTTAAAACGCATCACTTTTTTTACCCACAGCTATTATGTTCTGATTTTAATGTATCATCATTTTAACGATTAAACGTGCGATTATTTAGATCGACTTAATCTCAATTTTTAATGCATAGTAATTTATCAGTCATTCCTTTATTCTCATGAAAAATTATTGATTACACCTACATATTATCATGATAATTTTCATGATAAAATAATTATATGATAATTAATAAGCAACTATGACCTACATTCTATCTTATAAGATTATTTTCATATCGTATTAAAGTAGTCTTAAATTTCTATTAGCTCGAAAATGATGATTTGATTGAAAGAGTTTTATTGCTTTCACAATTTAGAACAATTTTGTTCAATTAGATGATAGGAAAATACTACCTACTACCTACGTTCTACAATATAATATATTAAAAATAAGTTTAAATATGTCATAGATTCGTATAAACGAGTCGATCTATTAAATTTGTTTCGAAAGTGAATCGAAAATAAATTTAAATTATCCATACATATTGATGTATCTATGCACTGATATATGCATTGAAACTCTGTTTTTAATAAAACGATGACCGATTGTTTTCATGACCGATAATTGCTAGTATGTCACGATACGATTAATAAAGACGGCTGTATATCTGTCTATCTATGTATACCTGTGGTTTATGCTTGAGAATATATCTGATGAAAACACGTGTCGAAGTTTCCAGAGTAATTAATGCGATGATATCAAGAAGAACGTATTTTGTGGAATTTGAAATAAGACCTTCGCTCACGAGTTCGATATTGTTCAAAGTCGTTTTCTCATTTTAATGGCTTCCACCGTCCACTGCCATCCATCTTTATCTATGATGAATGAACGAGAAACAGTGTAATATAAAACGAGACGATAATTTTCTCCCTAAGTAATCTTAATCCGACTTCTTGTTTTATAATTCAGAAGTCTTATAGTAGTTGTATTCGATGAAATTTTAAAGACAACGTTCATTTCATCATCAGAAATTATTTATCGTTATTGATTTATTTTTTTTATTTTCGTTATTTAAGATTCCTTAAGTAAAAAACGTCTTTGTCAGTTCTAAATAAATAATTTCAGTTAAATTAAATATTAAATTAAATAAATAAACTTAAAATAAATTTTGCTCTTAAAATAAATGAGGTAACTTTTACTAACTGTTGAAATGAATAACTAACTAATTGTGAAAATGAAAGATTCTTTCTAATAGTCAATTGCCATGTTTTGTTTAATGAAAAACAAAAAAGAAAAACAAATTTTTAATCATTTTTTGTAACGATTTTAAATAAAAGAGCTTACAATTATATTTATATACCGTTCGATGTACTATCTTTATTTTAATTCTTTCGATCGAGTGGTTCTAAATCGGGTAATATTTGCAATGGGAGCATTTAAAATTCAAATTTTTCAAAGATGTTCTTTGGAACGTAAAAAAGAGAGGAAGATAAAAAGAAAAAGAAAAAAGAAGAGAGAGAGAGAAATGGTACGTCCTCGAGGAGCACTGGAGTTAAAGCTTCCCATCCAATGGGAATTTCGCATTAGTTTAAATTTAAATTATGAGAGAGACGATTGTTATCACGATTCCACATTGTTCACGATGACCGACCTCATTTGCGAATTATTTCAACGAACTAAACAATGTCGAATTTGAGAATGCATTGGCAAAGAGCATCCTCTCTATCTCTCAACATTGTCAATTTATTACGAACAGATTGAATTATGCTCGTTATAATAATGCAGTAATGATTACGTTTAAACCGTGACACCGCATGTGTTACGCATTTTATAACTTTCTATCAATTTATATTTTACATAAAAACTAAAATTCTTCTCGGATTCGTTCGAATTAAAACTTGTAGCGAAATATTATTGGATATAAATTCATCATATTTCCTCGTTTCAAGATAAAATCATAGTGTTCCCGGCGAATGAGATGGGAAATAGAAAATGGGAAAATTTCATAAAAGCTGAAAGTAATTTCCAAAGGTTTTGTTTTGCGAAAGACCAAAAGAGAAATTTAAAATAGGTATGCATAAGTAGATCGACCGAAAGAGTGGTTAACGCAAAAAGTTATCCAATATGATAGTTGGTTACGCACAAAGTATAATAAGTTAGAAACATGATATATCATACAGTTTTATTTGACATACGTATCGTTTCTAAGATCTCAAAGATTTGAATAAATTTTCATAATACCTTGCAAAATTTGTTTAACTTTAATATTTATATTTCCTTGGGAAAATGGCACGTCGAATTCATGAAAAACTTTTTTTCTGCGAATCGCTCATACAAATCAGTTTTTCTCTTTCTCTTTTTTTCTTACTTTCACATTGAGAAGAAAAAAATTTTCTTTGAAATATCACGTAAAATGTTCTCTCCGAACGTAAACTTTTGATTCGGTACTTTATTTTCCCTATCTTCCTTCCTTTTTTTTCTTTTCATTTTATCAAGGAAAAAACGAAGAAGAAAAAAACGAGAATCTTAAATTCGATCTTGTCTTCCTATCATCCGTCTACTTTTTCCCCTACAGCGCTACATTACGAAGCACCGAAGATCGTGGAATTTCAAATGTAACTTCAAGCTTGGCGCGATAAAAAAGCATGCGCATGCACTTTTATTTCCCTATTTTCTTTTCGAATCATCCCCTATCATAGTTTGTTCTCTATCGCGCTTTCGCAAATAAGAAATAAGGTCAAGATACGTGTGAAGTGTCGTTATAAAGTAGAGTATCTTACTATTTTCTTTGTTATCCAAAAAAGGATGAAGAAATGTTTTAAAAATAAATTTGTCAATAAAATATTTACAAAATATTTTTATACTCGACGAATTTTTAGAATCGTAGAATCGTAGATATACCAATAATAAGTGATTTAATTAATGTGTAATACGACGAATGATTTCTTTTTTTATTCTTTTTCTTTTACTTTCTCCTTTGTGAAAGAACATGACAAACATAATAGAAAATAGATAGATTTATTATTTGGTTAATCCCGTTTTTTTTTTCCAACCCAATGGATTTCTATTCAAATTTCAAGTGAGTTTATAAAATAAATTCGAGTTTATTCAATAAGCGTCAAGAAAATAATGTCACCGCCATTCGTAAAAAGAACTTGATACATCACTGCGCGTAAGAACGAACTCAACCAATAAACGTAAAGCTTTAGAACAATCTTAAGACGAGCCGACCTGAAACCGGTCGCCCCCACCAAACGTCTTAAAGAGCAACGCACCGTGAAGGAAGAAAGGTGCGAGAGTAGCGTTCGTCGTTGTCGTAGTCGTCGTCGTCGTCGTCGTTGTAGGTGAATTTCTTGACACTTCGGAGTAGTCCATTCACGTGGACATCAGCTAAAGATCATGTGTGAAAAGTGACAAGAGTTTCGAGATCTTTTAATCTTTTCCTTTACAATACAGTTCACGATTAACGATTCTATTGTTGTACCAAGTCAAAGTTGATTCACGATTCTAGAGATAACATAAAAGAGAGAAAAAGAAGAAGAAGAAGAAGAAGAAGAGAAGGAGAAGGAGGAATAAGAAAAGGAAGGAAAAGAAAAAGATAAGGAGAAGAGGAAGGTGGTCCACGCAATTTTACCGAGATTTATTGTCACGAACAATTCTTTAAAAAATTCCAAATTAAAAAGAAGAAAAAAAGAAAAGAAAAAAAAAAAAAGAAAATATGTTCTTCCGATAAAAGAATATAAAGTATTTACTCGTAACATTGAAGAAAAGGAAAAGTGTGAAATAATTTATAATTGATCCGAGGAACTTCTATTTAACAATTTCTTCGATCTTGATAATTCGTGAAGTAAAAAGAATGTTCGAAGAAGCGTTTTGAAAGTAGCAATTCTTCTCGTTGAAAGGAAAAGCGTGTGAAGAAGGTTAGCCTCTCCTAGTTAGGAGTCACTCGACCTTGAAGCCAAACATCAAGCTCTTTCTCGTCACGTTTAAACGAAGTGAAATCTTCCTGGCAAAGAAGTTCATGTGCCTGATCATCGTCCAGTTCATCATCCTCGTCTGGTTTGTCTTTTCGTGCGTGACTCGCTTATCAAGCGTGCTAACGATGCAGTGAAAGTGAAGTGAAATCCTAAAGTGAATTTCCCCGTGTGCCTCTTCGTCGCGCTTCGATGACTATTTCAATAAAACATTGCAAACTCTCGAGGAGATCGTCAGTGATGCAAGATGTTGAAACCTTACTTTGATCAACGTGATTTCAATGGATTCTGATGGATTTCGAAATAACGAAATGGTGGAAGCTCTCGTCAGATTATCGGAGTCCATGCTGGAAATGCCTTGACGAGAGCTAACGACCATTTTAATGTCATTATCATAGTAAGTTTTATAATGTGGACAATAATCATTTTCTTTCTTTCTTTTCTTTTTTTATATTTTCTTTTCTCCTTTATATGTCGAAAAAAAAGTTGAATATAGTTCGTAGTGAGTATCAAATAGCTTCTCGAATTATCTATATGTGTATTTTTTCGCACGTATATCGACAACGCAAGAATAATCGAAATTTGAATGAATTAAAAATTTGTACAAAACTAATATTCTATTTTGGATTAAATATATTTTTCGGTCAATTAATCGAACTGATGAAATATTTTTATACGGATGGACAACAATGTTATAAGAGGACATTTTTATTTATGAAAATATATTGAAATAGATTTTCGTTTAATCGATTCATATAAAATAGTCTTAACATCATGATATACAATAATCCTCTTAGGAGAGCTAAAATACAGGTCATATACAAATTTACCTGTTGTGCCTATAGTCTATTGTGTGTGTGTTATACCGCACGTTGTTTACCTTCTACTTCGACATGGAGGAGTCCGGTCACGCTCTTGACCACAGCGTAAGTTTCACGGTTCATGAGTATGACGACGAAAAAGAAAAAAGAAAAGAAAACTTACGGCAGATGGAAGTCGTTGATTATTCGACTCTTCGATAAAAGTAGGAAGCTCATTTCCTTTCTCTTCTTTCCTCCGTTATTATTACTTTTTTTGTATTCTAATAATTATGCAGATATCATTTTTTAGATTTCTATTATATTTGAATCACCATTTAAAATTACTATCTTTTTTATAATTAATTTTTCGATTTTATCAAAATTTCGTAAAAATTATTATTGTAAATCGTAAAACTACCATTTGTATAAACTATAAGCAACATTTTTAATTTCGATACAGAAACTAAATAGGAAATTAAATTATTTGTCGTTCTTCATTATTGAAATACAATGGCTTCATTTCGATGTTCTAAAATGATGAGAGAAAGAGAAAAAAAAAGAAGCAAGGTAAATATAAGAGAATCGACAGAAAAATTTTATAAAATTGTTAGAGAACGAAGGAAGAGAATCGTTTATAGAAGAACTCGCGGGAGAAGGAGATATGGCAAGGAGAGGAAGCTGCAACGAGAATGTATCGAAAATCTTGGTGCCTCGCATAAACCGGTTCCTTGCATTTGGCGCAAACGAGACTATGGACTCACGGAGTTGTTGGCGGCAAAGTTTTAAGAAAGAGAAAAACGTTATACCTTTTTTTATTCTATCACGTATCTCTTATCAAAAATATTTTTTTATCGAAATGACGAAGAAAATTTAATCGTAAAAAAGTAAAAGAATCAATAAATTCAATCAACGCGTAACAATAACGTTAAATTTTTTCTGTTTCTTTTCATTTCTTTTTTTTTTTTCTCTTTTTTTTACGACGAATTTTCTTCCATCTTCTTCTCACTGCACGAAATTGATCCTTTCTAAGCTTAGAAAAACGTCAGAAAATCAAATTTTCAAGGGTATCGTAGCATTGTAGATACTTCATTTGCAAGGGAAATTAATTAAATATCAATTAATTAAATATCAATTAATTTGATATAATTAAAAATTATTCTACCTCCTTAACTGGACATCATTCAAATTCTTGGGTTAATAAAGCTTTTATCTCTCTCTTTCTCTCTCTCTCTCTCTCTCTTTTTTTTCCTTTCTCTCTCTTGCTCTCTCTCTCTCTCTCTCTCTCTCTCTCTCTCTCTCTCTCTCTCTCTCTCTCTCTCTCTCTCTCTCTCTCTCTGACATCCTTGTTGTTTTAACAATACCTTAAATTTGTATTTACTCCTTTTGTATTTGTGTCAATTCAAGCCGATTTACCGAATTATCTAGTAATGATTTTCAAATGACATGTATTTATCCTTTTCTAACAAAATTTCATATTATAAATAAAGCACGTGAAAGGTAATATGAATTTGTAAATGGCAATGAATGTATTCCTTTCATCTTTACAAAAAGGAAATAATACGATTCAATATTATTCGTAAACGTATTTTGAAATCTTCTTGTTTATTAATATCCGTTAGCTCGTATTACACACTCGAATGAAATTTACCAGAGAAAGAGAGAGAGAGAGAGAGAGAGAGGGAGAGAGAGAAAGAGAGAGAGAGAGATACAGCCCTAATATTTAGAAGCTCGTCGACTGGTAAAGGAGGTCGGGCTTGGTGACAGAGATAAAATATTCATGCGTCAATAGAGATCCGCACGTTGCTTCGCATAATCGTCTGTCTCTTCCGCTCTTTTCAAATTCTGCATTACATTTCTGGCGTAGCGAACCCGTCAGGAACATTCCGTTACTAAGGTTCCTTCTCTCTCTCTTTCTTTTCTCCCTTCCTCTTTTACTCTTCCACTACCTTTCTTCCTGCCAAGGTCTATGAGAAAACAGTCCGGAAAAGGGCGGCACCTGCGATATAGGAGCTCCTGTCTAACGGGTGTCTTACTACTTACTAACAACTTTTTTTGATCTTTCCTATAACCTAAACCTTTATCCGTCAAAAATCTTGAAAACCTCTTCTATCTTTTGTTACTGAAAAAGACACTTACGAAACGACACTATGTGAAATATATAAGTTGGAAGTTTTTTTTTTTTTCAAAAATGCTGTTTTGAAAACTTTAAAGACACGGTATATATCGTGAACTGAATAGCAGGTGCAAACCATTTAAAAGATGGTAAAACTTATTTATAAATTCTTTTTCTTTCTTTTTTTTGTATGTAGAACGGACATAATCAACTCTCATCTCGAAATGTGATCAAACACGAACGAGGCTTCGCTTTTTTTATTGAAATAATGATATTATATATTCAATAATGTTTTAACTAAAATTTTATTAAATTAAAATTATTAAGCTGAAATGATTAAACTGAAATTTCTAGTTTAATATTTTTCCTTTTAACGATCTCTTAGAAATACTTTAAGAATTTTATTTTTGTTTTATTTCTTTTTCTATTATCATATTAATTATCCTATTATTTTTCATAATGAACATGAATGAACTCGTCTAATAATAAATAAAAAAAAAGGATTAAATGGCAAAATGGATGAATCATTTTTTTAGCTTCGTGTTTTTAGCTTCTCCAAGTGTCTCTTTCTTTTTCTTTTTTCTTTTTTTTTTTTTTTTTTCTTTTCTTGTCAACTGACACTCTCACACAGTAGAGAGTAAAAATATACGGCCCTGAGCTCGACGAAATTCGAACTCACCTGCCCCGATGTCATGCCCATGTAGTAGCTGCCCCATAGTATACTTCGCATCTGTTGCAACAAGCCTTCCGTTCAGTCGTTGTCTTTCCCTTGGATCGTAAGGGTCTGTTTTTGAGGCCGACAAATTTCTCCGTCATTTTCTAAAGTAATAAAGTATTCATTCGATATATATAAAATTTTTCCAAAGTAAAATCGTTTTACTCTTAATCAATTATAATCAGTGTAACCGTGTAATAAATTTAAACGATTTCTTTTTACTGTAAACTTGTGTATAATTTACATGTTTTGAGAAAGTTTTTATCGATAGATCGTATAATTGAAAAAAGTATTTCTTAAAGAATGTTTTTTATATAGATACATCTTACATGTATATACAGTGAAAGTGTAGTGTAATTTTTGCTAGTTCGAAACTAATTAGAAAGGAAATTATCATAGATGTATCTACGTTTCTTTCATCAAACAAGGTAAATACGAACTTATCTATCATCTATAATTACTTGTATATTAAATTTGTAAAAAACTTTTCTTAAATACATCTTACAGAAGTTTATTTGATAAATAAAGAAAAAAAAAATATATATATATATATTTCTATTTATAATTCCTTTCTTACGTTATATCGATTAAAAATTATAAGCTTTATTTATTTTATCGATGATCGTACTCTTTGTGACATCGTTTATCTCCATTTTTTAACAGAATCTTTTTAATTCGACCTTTACTCTCGATTATCGAAATATCGAATTTTTTTCTTCATAAAACATATAGCAATACAATATCTTTTTTTTTTGTATTTTATCTCAATTGTCTAGCTGTCAAGCTATCTTTGCATGAGATAACACGTTTATTTCGTAGATTTTGCTTCGGATTCGCAGTTGTTGCATTTGACACCTCGTGTTTCCACCAACGTCGTCTTCGATATTCGACATTAATAATCACGCATATATATTTCATATTCTAACGAGAGAAAGAACGTTTTTATTATCGATATGTTAATAATAACTTTCTCATTGATAATCCATATGAAAGTAATACGAATAATACTTCATCAAATTAAAATTAAATTCATTTTGAAATTTACACTTCGAACGAAGCTTATGATTTAATTTGTACGAGAAGTCAACAGTAAATATCTACTAAAGTGTATTGAGATTTTAACGAAGCTTCGAAAATTAAATTTATGAAGTCTTTTTTTATAAAATAAGAATAAAAGCTCGATGTGAAAAAGAGAGAGAAAAATATAAGAAAAACGGGGGAAAAGTATAGTCGAATTGCGAGGACAGGTAAAAGTAATGTCGTTTCGCGTATATAATATTTCTATCTGTGAAAAATGTAATTATATCTTTTTATTGTCTTTCCTTTTCTTGTCTCTGCTTTTTTATCCTCCTTTCGCTTCCGGTTCTCTCAATACTTGAGAATTTCACAGATAAATCCTCTTAGAGCCTTGATTTTCTTTTATTCAATCTATATACATAGTACATACTTTGATATAAGTATATCGTATCTATATATGCAGAATATATATAAAGAGGAAAAAAGAAGAAAATTTCGATGAATTTACATACGTACGTATTTTATATCTCCAAGTGAAAAAGGCATAATATAAAAAATACCAGTGAAATCGTACGTAAGAACTATGGTGCTAATTAAAAAAAAAAAAAATGGGGAGAAGGAAAAAAGCTGTTGGTAATTAAGAGACGATAAAAATTATTAAAGTTCCAAATTAAACTTTTCAGCTTTCATTTGAAACAATCCAAGACGAACCTATACTTTCTTCGTTTGTCTCAAACAATTTAATAAGATTTTAAAGTGGAGAAGAAGACGTTGTTACCTTTGTCAAGGACAGAAATTTAAGTATTACATAGAAAACTCTTGCAGTGATGCGAAGAAGCATTTATTAAAACTTACAATTACATATCCCATCCGACTATCTCGCCACATTAAAATGCCTTCGAAACTTAAAAGGTTAAAGTTTGTGGACCTTCGATAACCATTAAAGTTATTGGAAAAGTCGGTGTCCTTTGGGTTCCATTAGACTGTTAATCAGGCCATTACATTGTTCTTATATCGAATACGATATAAGACCGTAAAAAGAATTTTAATTGCGGACGATAATTCTTTTGTAAATACCAACGAACGAAATGATCTTGATGAAAATTTATTAAGAAAATATTCCTACTAAAAGAGACATAAGATTTTAAATAAATTTTATTGTAAGTAAATAAATTTAAAAAAAAAAAACATACACCCTTGGAAATTTTTATTATTTTGTATTTACAGACAATGAGTATAAATCGAGAAATAATTAAAATTGAAAATCATTTGATCTTCAAAAAATTGCTCGACATATAATGCAACTCTAAATTTTTCCAAAAAATTTCTTTTTAAGAAATTCCAATTTTCTTCGATATTATATCGTTTCTGCTTATATCGTTAATGGGAAACAGACTCAATGTTTATCATGCATTCGTCGCATATTGCGAATGGCCTTTTCACTATCGTCACTACTTTTATCTTACATACAATATTTTCCATTTAATATCGCGCATGTATATATACATGTATATATAAACGTATATATATATAGATTTTGTCGACCATGAATAAAACGTTTCCAAACAATGAACGAGCTTTCAACTAAAAAATACAAATGAAAACAAAAAATTGATGGAACAAATAAAAAAAAACCATTTTATTTTGTCGTACGAATTAAATAAAATCCGTGAATGAACCTTTCCACCGGAGAATTTTTCGATCATGAATTCATCGTCGTTTTTATTTTAATTTTAATTATGAAAAAATAAATAAGTAATAATACTATATTATATTATAATAAAATTGATTTCGAAGAAAATTATTATCATGATTATTTCAACTGTATTAATAATCGATAGTTCATTGATCCAAATGAATGGGATCATATAAATTGGTCTTTTGTTTGGAAATTTCAATAAAACTCTTTATCAAAACTATGTATTACTTTAACATATAATAATAACTGTAATCTCAAAAGCAAGACTTATTATTCGTTGAAAATTGAGCATTATTGGAAATACGATTTCATGAAATGGATCTTTGGCATTAAACTTTATATTAGTAATAGATATGTGAAAGAAAAGTGGAATATATGTTCCATATTTCTCGACTTCCAGAACAGCTTTCCGTTGGTTATAAAATATTAGCAATTTCCGTAACGAAAATCGAGCAAATCGTCGATGTAATTTGCAATTTAAATACTATAAGAAATATAAAAAATTATTTATTTATATTATTACGTTATTAATGTTATATGCCAATTTAAGTATTAGCAATAATTGACATTAAATTGGTCATACATATGTATTTATCTATTTTTAGTTTTCAACATTATTTTTTCATAATTTATCTTAAATACTCCATTTTACATTTCGTCCGCAATGACACGGTTTTGAAGCGAGGCAAATTGTCACTTTGTCATGTCTCATAACAACTCATATCTTTGTTTCTCTCAGGAAACTTCTATAGAAGGTAGTTCAGACTAAATCGTTGACAATATATCCTCCAGTTTCTAATGTATACATTATTATTCAATATCAGGCATCCCGCGATAATACAAGTGAAACACAGTGCTTAACTTCGAAAATTAAAGATGTCTGGAAGACTAACTATATCCTATCTTTTATTCCTAATAATTATTATTATTAATTATTAAATTCAATTTGTTTAATTATATAATAGGTAAAAAGATAATTCAACAGTAATAGATTTAATAGATGTAGTATCATTATTTTTTTTTTTTTTATTGGTTTATTTAAAATATGTTAATTTCTAATTAGAAGCGTTTAATTTGAAGGATATATGTTCTGTTTTGTGATTATCAAAATATATTTATAAGATATTTTTCGGTTTCCAATCTGGGAATATTTTTTCATGTTATTTCAATGTAATTGTTCGTAACAATGAAGGTTTATTTCGTACAGCTTTTCTAACTATTATGTTTTTTCTTATCTTTCGTGAGAATGAAGCCACATGTTTTGTACGTGTGTATCGTTAGAAGATTAATAATTACATTCTCGGAGAACAATGGGGAAGTTTCACTCAAAGTAGACACGTGGATTAGCAATTGACCTCCTTCTTTTCATTTACAAAGCTAGAATTTATTTTAGCTTAGAAAAATTATATGAATGTTTTCTGACAAAAATTGTTTGTCTCTTTTTTCTAAATTATTGTCGTTTAATCAGTGCATAAAAAGTATGTCATAATTAAAAACAAGAATATACCTATTAAAAGTATCCTTTTTTATTACAAATATCACGAGAGTATTATAAAAAATGAAAGACGAATGAAAAAATAGAGATCGATTTGGTTTTATCGAAAAGTGACTTTGAGAATCATCGACAAAAAATCTCAATTCATCTTGGCATACGTTTGAATCACACCGGAAGTGGTCCCTTCGAAAAAAGTTACATACCTGCAAGGAAGAAAACGATTTGGAATTACAATAAAAACAACACTTTAATACAACAGGTGTTTACAAAATATAAGATATATTTCAAAAAAGAAAAAATGAATGTTTTAAGAATAACAATATGAATGAGATAATTAGAAAATCAATTAGAATCAAAGAACAGAAAAGGAATATCGGAGTAGCAAAAAAATCAACAGTTACAATTGAAAAATTGAACAGTATCATTACAATTAATAAAAATGAACTAATGATCTGATATAATTAATAAAAAACAAAAAGAAAGAAAAGAGAAGAAATACAAACAAAATAAAATCTAATATTTCGTTCCATATACAAAGAAAATATTAAAGACAAATTTCCTATAATTTGATGAAAATACTGATGTTATCTTAACACTGCATTAAAAGTCAGAAGGATTAAAATGAAGTGGAGTCCCCATGTGCAAACTTTTGGCGCGCGTAGAACGCACGTGGTCCATGTCGGAGATCGCGAGGGGGCGTCTGATTGGTAGGGAGCCGGCAGCTGTTTCGTTTGGCTTCAAACGTCGAGGGAAGGAGAGGTCGAGAATGCGAGAGAGAGAGAGAGAGAGAGAGAGAGAAAGAGAGAGAGAAAGATAGATAGTAGGTAAAAGAGAGAGAGGGGATCTGTGTTCGACTTCATGCGTGCCCACAGACGACGCCACAACGTTCGCGCGAGTCAGTTCGACGACGTACACTCGCAGACGTTCATTGTTCACTCGCGAAAATAATCAGAAGAGTACTCTTAATTTTTCTGAACTATCGAATAAATGTTTTGTTATGAAAATCTAGAAATAAAAAAGAAGAAGAAAAAAAAGAAAGGAAGTAAAAAGTAAAAGGAAAAGGATAGAGCGTGAGAATTGTGAAAAAAATACGTGGGGAAATTGAGTTACGAAGAATTTTTCAAAGGTCTCGAAGGATTTTAACGGACTTTCATCGTTCGAAACGACGACGATGGATGAAGGTTTTCAGAAGCGAAGACGGAAGGTGGAAAAGGTCGACGAGTTCTTGACGAGCTTAGAGAGAAAAGAATATTGCGAGGAGGACGTGAGAGTGACAAGTTAAGGTTCGAACGAAGGTGACGCTCTTGCGTCCTGTGAATCCTGTGACTTCTTCCAACTGACTCGGTCGGTAAAGTCATTTCCTTTGAATTCCGCGCGTGCCACCGCAACGGAAAATGTGAGATTCTACGTGAATTTGAATAAATTCACGGATGATTCCTCATTTTATTGCGATAAGAAAAACTTAAATATTTTCTGTGATAAAAGAATAAGGTAAACATTTTTTTTTGCTCTTCACAACTCTTTCGTTTTACTTTTCTTTGATTCCTTTAACAAAGCGAACGTGTTCAAAACGTTTTGTTGCCCTTTCTTTTATAACAAATATAAAGAATTGAACGTTTTCTATATCCTCGTAGTACGTATATGAGAATAAAACAGAGATAAAACGAGTGAATATACTTTAATCGACTTCTTTCTCTTCTCTCAAAACAAGTTCATTATGCGTTCGAAGGAACAAGAAATTGGACCCTTTCGGCAACGCGTTTTTAAAGAGGGAGAACAGCTGAAAATCTAAAGGGACGTTCATATTGAATTATTTTTCACGATAACTTTCGAGACACAGAAAAGTTTTTCTTTTACTTTGATTTCATCGTCGAAGTTTCTAATTCTTTTTTCTTTTTGTTTCACATTTCCATATCTCTTTCAACAAAAATAAAGTTAAATGCGCGAGTATATAAAATAATAAACGGGATAAGAGTAGTGAAATTATAATGACCGGCTAGACATATACTCTAAAATTTACGCTTTCGCGTTACGAGAAAATTAAATTAGTTGTTAGAAAGTTGACAAGATACGTTGACACTACCATGATTTAAAATTGTTTTTTTTTGCTTTTGTTTTTACACAAGACAGAGATGATCAATAACTATAGCGTGACATTTTCGAACGATGTATACGATAGTCCTTATTTTTTCACGTTATTTCTAATATCTAAAATGGAGATTTAACGTGCGAAAGTTCGCTAATAAAAAAGTTATCCTATCGATTTATAAAAACCTTGTAACTAAGATTATAAAAACGATTTACGACAGTTAAATCTTGTTTTTTTGGACTATGAAGTACATTTTTAACTCGACACGTTCGTTCTTTTAAACTTTCAAACTTCTAAACTTTAAATAGTAAATGTTACGAATCTTTAAAGGAATGTTTCACGTAATATAATATATCGTACTTTGTGAATGCGTTAAATTTTGTCTCCCTTCTTTGTCGTTTATCTTTTTTATTTTATTCAAATGAACAACAGAATGACGATTTTATGCTTCACTCGTTTTTTCTCAAACTTTTCTTTATTTTCCTTGAATACATTTTCACAAAAATATCCCATGAATTTCTTTTGTTCTCAAGATTTACCCGTTTTCTCGTCGCCTTTACGCAAAAGACATTTTCTTTTAACTTTAAATCGTGTTTAGTGTCAAATTACAAGGCGACTACGGAAGGTTATCCTTTTCCTTACATATTGCATGTTCAGCTTTCACACGTGCTACTGCTTTAAGAAAGAGAGAGAAAAAGGAAGAGAGAGAGAGAGAGAGAGAAAATGCTAGCAAGGTCAGCCATATATGTGAAAACGACCTAGCTTGTTAAAAAGTTACTCTCTTATCCGACAAAATGTAACAATTTTAATTCACGACTTTGTAGTTGCGCTTAAGCGGAGAGAAGTTTCGTTGTCCGTAAAAATTCTCATTTTCTGGGACTAAATTAAAATACATGCACGGCATGAAGATATTTAATTCATCATTATTTTCTGCCTATTTATTTGAGGACGCTCTGTGATTATGTGTAAAAAAAAAAAAAAAGAAAAAAAAAATGAAAAATATAAAAAAAATTAGGTAAAACTCGACTAACTCGTCTTTATTGATTTTGATGTCGTTTAAATACGTATATAAAAAAAAAAAAAAAAAAAACGATACACGAGTATAAAATTAAAAATCAAACAGAACCTTTGAAATAATGATCTTTCTTCCTCTTTTTTTCTTCTCTTTTTCTTCTATTCTCGGAAAACACGAAGAATCAAAACATTCTGTCATGGACTTTAATGGCTGGTTTCGCTGTGGTATTCGAACGGCCAGTGAACGGACGCACGAACGTCCTTGAGAGGTTAACCTCGATGCACGGTCGATTGCATAACTTGAAACGAATCGAGCATGGAACAGTTTTCGTCTCGTTCTTTTTAATTTTCTCGCGAAAGTTTGAAAGTCCTCAAGATATTCACCTTCTCTATCCATTCCCGACAAGAAAAATAAATAATTGATAGTAATTGATAATAAAGAAAAATGCTTGTATAATATATATAATTTGGAATTGTCAAACAAGCTTTATTAATTTAAAGTTATCGAGTAACAACAATCATCTCGTTGGAAATGTGGCTCGAATAAAACGTCTTTTTTTTCCCTCGCATATTTATTTAGTATTTTTATGATTATTTTCATGATTAACATAATGAGGTTTGTTTGGTAAGTTTGCTCTTTCTCATCTCGACGTAGTATATTTCTCGATAAATTACTCGGACAGATTAGTATGGACCGACTTTAACTAATTGTAAGCCACAGTTATAGGCTTTACCCGTATCTCCGTTCTATCCCAGAGAACATGAACACAAACACATGGTGCTTAGAAATACATACACATATATCGAACAAAGTTAGCTACGCGATACATCATTCGAATGACTTTTTCACGCCATATGGCCGATTAAATCGTTAAATTGCAAACTCGTGTTAGTGGAAAGAACAACGAAAGAATATCGAGAATTCCTATTGGTGTTAAACCAACTAACGATTAATGTTATCGAGAACACGATTAAATATTCTTGCGTCAAAGATATTTGTTTTAACTTATGTGCGTATGTGTGTCTACAAAAAAAAAATATAAAATATATGGGAATGATATCGAATCGTTGGGAGATAAAAGAAAACTTAGATCTAATAATATTAATAGGAAGATAGAAACTTTATTGATAAATCGAATTGAACAAATTCGATCTACACGTATTCCGAGAACTTGTTTTTAATAAAACCTCTTTTTCAATCTGAGACAAGTGCGTTATTTGTATCGACGAAATTGCGAAAAGTTCTTTTTTCTAGATGACAGATTTTAATTATTATCCTTTTGAGATCGATAAAGTAAAAACAAAGAGAAGACACGAAATACTTGTTAGAGTTTAAAAAAAGAATATTGAATTTATTCCATCGACTCTGAATTATTCATTATTAACAATCATTCAGTTAATTCACTTGGTCTAATTTCTAATCGATCTAAACGAACTGATTCATAATTTCGTAATAAAATCATAAAAAAGATTGGCAGGAACGATTTGTACCACTAAAGATGTGTCATCATTCGTCAGAAACATCGTTAGATATCAAAAAAGTATGGCAATTATCACCGGAAAGAAAAGAGATAACTCTTTATCGTAACGGAACTTGATAACATGGCTAACCATTTTTTGGATTTAAGAAGAGAAAGGGAGAGGGAGAGAGAGAGAGAGATTTGTCAGGACTTATTATTTTCTATTTTTTTTTTATATCTCTTCCTCTTTCTCTCTCTCTCTCTCTCTCTCTCTCTCTCTCTCTCTCTCTCTCTCTCTGTCTCTCTCTCTCTCTCTTTATCTCCCTCTATCTATCTACCTATCTATCTCCCTATATCTATCTATCTATCTATCTCCCTATATCTATCTATCTATCTATCTATCTATCTATCTATCTATCTATCTATCTATCTATCTATCTATCTATCTATCTATCTATCTATCTATTTATCTATCTATCCATTTTCAGACAACAAATCGTTTACAAGTCAGTTTTTAAATATGAATGAAAAAAAAAAAAATAGAAAAGAAGAGGAATTTTTTGAAATTATGAATAGAGTAGAGTCTAACCTAAAAGGAAAATATCAAAGTACACACAAGAGCAATGAAGACGCGTTATTAACTACAATACCGCCGTGGGATATATGTCCAACTTTCGGTATAATGTGAGAAAGAGAAAATAAGAGTGTGTCAGACAGTGATATGTGGGCAAAAGGAAAAGAGGCAACACAGTCAAGATTGATTAGTACGATGCAAGTCAAATCAAGGGAGGGAAACAATGCTTGCTCTTATCCTTTCCCTTTTGTTTCTTACTTCTTTTTTTCCTCTCCTCTTTCTACCTTCCTCCATTGTTCGATGGACCAGGTACTCACTTTTAATTTAGATTTCCATCGTACCCTTTGACGGAACTAAGAGAAAAGATCGGATCGAGAGAATGTTACTTTCGCGGAAGATAAAAAAAAAGTAAAAGAGAGGGAGAGAGAAGGAGAGAAAGAGAGAGAGAGAGGGAGAGAGAGAGAGAGGGAGAGAGAGAGGAAGAGAGAGAGAGAGAGAGAGTTCTACATAGTGTTAACAAGAAAAAGAAAAGGATGAAGTTCCTTTCGTTATTCTCTCAGGGAATCCAAAGTCTAATCGATTTACTTGGCCAGACTCTGATTACCCTGTTATCCTCCTGGCAGACCATAATTCTCTCGTTAACTTCTAATGAGCCCCAATCTGTATCGCGAGAGAGACCGTTCGTTCCATCCATCCCTACCAATCGATTTAAGTATGCTCAAGCGATTGCGCTTTAACCGCTATACACGTTTATTCCTTGTTCAAGGATTCTGATCCATTTTGAAAGTACTGTTTCCGAGTCCTTATCAGTCGACCAAAATTTCTTTCCTTTTTTTTTCCTTCCATTAATATAAAATACAGGTCGACTTAACTTACAGCGGAATTATGCATATATACTATATATTTTTAAATCATTTTTTTCTTTTTAAACGAACGAACTAAATTTTATATCAAATCTTAATATTAGTTAATACATCTTAGAAATGTCTATAAAATCAAGAATACTATGGACGAACTATAAAACGTTCTTGAATATTATCTCCCAATATAAATAAATATATATGTATATTAGAAATAATCGCAGTTTTGTGTAAATCTCCGGTTCGAGGATATCACCTTTGACGCAGATTGTTTAGAATCTACGTGAGACTAAAGTCAATACGAGTAACTCGAAAAATAACATTCAATCTGAGAAGTCCTTTTACAATCGGTAAAGAAAAGAATGTTCATATATGGAGATTATGCAAACTTATTGATGATGCATGTGTTTCGTATTCTTTCCGAGACATTAAACAGCTAAAAAAAGACTACGTCCAACGTTTCACGAGTTCGTTGTCGTGTGTGGTACAGGCAGAGAGAGAGAGAGAGAGAGAGAGAGAGAGAGAGAGAGAGAGAGAGGGAGACGGAGACGTTGCTATGGAGAGCATGCGACGTTTACAAAGCGAGAAACTTGGCCCATTTTATGGTAATTTCGCTAGATCATAGAGAGAGAAAGCAAGAAAACTAGAGAAAAGTAGAAATAGAAATAGAGATAGAGATAGAAAAAGAGAAAGAGAAAGAGAGAGGAGAGATGAAAGACCCTTGGTAGACGTTAGAAAGGCGATACACTATCGTCGTAGATCCTAACAACCAACGGACGTAAGTAATAAATTTTATTGAGCTGATAAATTGTCGCTCGCTTCGAGGAGGAAGAGGCGACGTTCAGTCCACTTCGTTTTAATGGCCAATTGTCGGGACACAACGGAGAATTGCTCAAGTGCGTGTCCTAAGTAAATAATAAAATCGTTTTAGAGGATGGCAGGGACCCGTGCCGAGAACAAGAGATAAAGAGAGAGAAAAGAAGAGAAAAAGAAACAGAGAGAGAGAGAGAGAGAGAGAGATAAGAAATCATCTGGTTGCTCTACCAGACGACAATTCTCTGTAGAAAACGTCGTTGTGCAAATGATATTTGGGCGGTTCACGAACGAACAACCCTCTCATTGTTAGACTCATCTCTCTTTCTCTCTCTCTCCCTCTCTCTCTTTCTTTCTTTTTTTCTCTTTTTCTCTCTTTCTCTCTTATCTTTTAGCTCGTATAATCGTTACTCTGCTTCGGAATATCTTGAGAATGTTTTAAAATTTAACATCGATGGATTTCCTGGTAAGAATAGTCAAGCGATACCGTAATGCACGATAACACATTTCGTTTAGTAATAGCGTGACTTATTGTTATATAGCCCACAGTACTATTGTAAGTCACGCTCTTATTTTCAAATTACTGCAATTTCGACGATGCACTTGACCCAGATCGAAAGTCCTTCGGTTTCCTAGCATAAAGTTTTATCAGCACAATCTCTCGAAAGTACATTTTCTCCAATAGCAATATAACCATTTTAATAAAAAGTGATATATTAGCTCGATATTCATTCGTATTATCGATTGAGAAAATCATTTTATTATCGTTATTATTATTATTAAGTCTAAACGACAAGGTTATTCAAAAATATCATTCCAACGAGTTATCAAAGATTTAAAAAAAACAAGATCAAAAAAGGAAAATGGAAAGAGAAAAACGAATTATTCCGTCTTCTTATCGCAGTAATTAATTTTTTAAAGGAAACTTTCGTGACCGCAGAAAATAAAAAGAACAAGATCTTTCACAGTATGCAATACCGTGTACTCAAATAGTCTAGAAATGAAATTGTTTCGAAGAACAGGTAATTAAAGGCAATTTCTTGTGAAAGATTCACTTTCGGCTTTCGCGAAAAATATATCCTTCATGTTCTCCGAGATAAAAAGCATCGTTATCTTGGTTTTAGAACGGTAAGACTTTTCACGAAAGTCTATTCTCGGTTTTCTTTTTTTCCAGCTATATCAAGCCAAAGAATATCGTCCTGCGTTCGTCGTTTTCTCAAACAAAAAGTCACTAAAGAAAAAAAAAGAAGAATTTCGTATTTAAGAAAAATAAAAACACCTTTCTTTTTTATCATATCGATCCTAAAAAAAAAAAAGAAAAAATAAAAAATAAGAAAAAGAAAAATCGATATTTCGATTGAAGAGAAAAATTCCAGATGAAATTTCGAAAAGCTGCATCAACGTCCAGTCCAAAAATGGAATTATTATCAAGACGATCGACAACGAACGACGGCAGAATGTCGACGTTGAAAAGATCGAGATCGTTTCGTGCTTCGGTAAAATTGATATCGAAAATCCGAAATCGTGCAGCGTTCAGGCTTGCCTCGGGTTTTGAAATATCGCCTGTGTCCTCGAAGGATCAATATAAAACGACACGTATATCCTCAAAGGATCCCGAAAAAGTGAAGCAGCAACAGGAATTGCCTAGAACATTTGTGAATTCGAGGAAGAATGAGAAAGAGAAGCCGATCGATAAGAGAGATGAAAGAAAAAAGGACGAGGATATACCTCAGGAAAATCTGCGAACGTTGTTAGAAACGAATTCGTCGATTGACGTCGTCGAGTCTCGCGAGATTACGAAGGATTTTGAGAAGAAGCTTTCTCTTGATGACAGAATAAGCATGAAAAACCGAAAAGATCTTGAAAGATCTTGGGAGGGTAAAATAGAGGACGAAACTAAGTCGCCGAAAGTCGTACGTATTTTTCGTCGAAAAATTATGACCGACGAAAGTTCGAAAAAGAAAAACGACCAAGCTGTGAAAGCTAAGGGAAAGCTAGAAAAGGACGAACACGGTTACGAGAATCCTACGTTCTCTTTGGATAGTTCCCTTGACTCGAGTTTTGCTTCTGTTGAAATCAACGTAAAAAATGACGAACAAATAACATGTGAGGAACGATATGAATGTGTAGTCGAAAAAACTAATCTCGACGAGCAAAAACTCTTGAAATCATTACTTTCTAACAAATCTGATCTTAAGTACATTAGAAGTTTCAGTATGAGAGAAGATAGAAGTTTTGTGAGAGATAAAAGTCCAGGATATGAAAGGAACAATCGACCAAGAACGAATTTTTATTCCGAGACCGAAATCGATACCTCGTCAAGATCGAAAGAAAAATATCATCGTGATCTACGATTATGCATCGAAAATACGGACAGTGTTTGCCCTTCCAAATCTTGCAGAAACAAGACTGTCGATAATTTAACTAACTTTTGGACGAATGCTCGTGGTGGAAGCTTTCGTAGCAAAATGTCCGCCAGTAAAAAGAAACTAGGAAAGGAGTCAAAGGATCTAGAATCAATTGGACAGGATCGAGTTCTCGTCACGACCACTTCCGGATCAAGTACGCTAGACCGCAGGAAAGCTTTTCATTAGTAGCGATCTCTTGCCACCAGTTAATTGCTTTCTCGCGTAGAATCGATTTCCACAAGATAATATGAACACTCGAAACTCTTTGTTCTCTACGAAGATCTTTCGAAACAAGTCGAACGTATTTACGAGAAATAACACGATCCACGAGAAATCGTTCTATCAATCACTTTTACTTTTATTTTAGTATCTTTCTCTTTCAGTTTTGTTAAAAAACAAAACAAAACAAAACAAAGAAAAAAAACAACGTGAAAATATTTTCATTCATGTTTCTCCTTTTCAAAATTATTATTATTTTCTAGAGTATATTGATTTTATATATATATATATATAGATTTAGAGTTTATAGAAATTTTGTTTGTTTGTTCCTCTCTTCAACGGGATTTGAAAGTTTTGATATTATTTTCTTACTTTCTTGTTTGTTTATCCTATCTGAAGTTCCATTTATTTATCTTTTTTATTTGTATATTTTTGTTCTTTTCTTTTTTTTTTTTTTTTTTTTTTTTTATTTTTATTTACATAGAACTGCAATCGCTACAAGGTATGGAGTTCCTGGAAGGTTTTGGAAAAAAGAAGCAACAGCCACAGCAGCATTCGAATAATTTGTCGTCGATCCATATTAATCCTCTCTCAGCACAATCCCTCAACATACATTTGCATGGTATATTCTTTATAATTTTTCACATTACAACACGTACAACTGATTTTTCTCATTAGCTTAATATTCATTTAAACGTTTATCTATGTCTATCAAGTTTGATCTAAACAGAATGCGTATCTCGAATATACGTTTATGAATCATACTAGTTAATGTCATCATTTTTTAAAATATTCTATTACATTTTTTTGTTTCATTTGCAGCTCTTTTTGCAGCCGTCGAACATGGTCATTTGGACAAAGCCAGAACAATTTTGGAGTCGACCGACGTGGACGTAAACAGGTCAGAAAATTTATATAATTTTTATTTTAACTTTGACTTCGTTTATTCAACATAAAAGAATTATAAATTGTCAACTGATGTGCTTATGGTCACACATAACGCAAAATATTATAAGCAAAGAAAGAAAAACATTTATAAACGGATTAAAAAAAAATTTTTTTTTTCTTTTCGTATGAGTGAACCAAACACCATTGCATACATAAGATTTAAATGCAAATTATATTCCGACATAGTATTTGTTGTACCGAAAGTTAATATATAACGTATGGGGACGAAATTTCGAAACAACAACCAGGACAGAAAACCGATACGTTATATGTCGACGATACGTTGTTTCACTCAATCTGCGTGTTCCTCCAAAGTTATTTTCCGTTGGTTGGAATATTTTCAAGAAAAAAGAAAGGGGGAGAGAGAAAGAGAGAGAGAGAGAGAGAGAGTAAATTGATGTATAAAAGAGAGGATTTTTAACTGAGTGTTGTTAGAAACTTTTCCATCTTCAATATCGAAAGAGATTCCAACTTGAGCGTCGTTCGATCGTAGAAATAATTTCAACGTTTTTTAATTGTTTATACCATCTGAAGTCTGTAAGAAAATTTTATAAAAATAAAAAGAAACAAACGAAAGTCCGAACGTTTCATCCGACATCTTATGTTTCTTCTTTAAATGTAAGTTAATATTTTAATAATATGTTCGATAAACTGAACCAGTTTTAATCGAAAGTTATTAATGAAAATATAATTACTCTATGTGACTTGACTTCCTCAAGAAATGTAAATTTTGGTCTAATTTCGTAGGAGGTCAGTACGTGTCCTGAGTCACGAGTTGATTGCCTTAACACCGTCACAGTCGTTTTTTCCTGCTCTTCCTTCCATTTTTTCATCGAAATTGGCAAATGGAACGTCGTGAAAGCTTTCCTCAACTCTATAAACCTACCCATAGTAGAATCCATTCTAATTTGAAATTCGCAAATCTTGGCTATTTCCTGCCAAAGCAATCGTTTCGCTCTCTCGCACTTGAATTCAACTTGCTTTCGTTGAATTCTCTCTACGACATAGACAAAGGACGGTAATAGCTTCTATCTGTGTATATGCGTATGCGTATGTGTATAGTAAATGGATTATCGTTTGCACCGAATCGACTTCGAACATGCTCATGTGAAAACAAGTGAGTAAGTAAGCTCGCTTCCAACGGATGCTACGGATATTCCATAGAACACTTACACTGTACTTGATCAAACGATCAAAAGATCTAATTACTGTCATTGGAAAACGATATGAGAAACGTATCTTTATCGATTTCAACAATTTACGTGTCTATGCTATGAACGTGCTATAGTAATGTTTGTATTGATGCTTAGAAGGTTTAACCGGAATGATCATTTTTCTTCTAAAATATACTTATTATATATTAAATGTCATGGAATTTTGAATTTTGTAGAAAATTTATACGATTATGTGAGTGGCCTAAATTGACGGTGAAATATCGATTTTAAATCATTTTGATTATTATTATTATTACTATTTGCTTTCAATAAAAAGAAAAAAACAATAATATTATATTCTATAAGGAAATATAACAAAAAAAATAGTCAGAGAAGATATATAGTGATTTTCGTTTTTCAAAGGAGCTCGTATTCCTTCATTTTCTTTAACCTTCTTTCTTTTTTATTTCCAGTGTAAATAGCGACGGTTTATCGCCATTGGACGTCGCAGTGCTCAGCAACAACAGACCACTGGCGAAGATGTTGGTCACGTTCGGCGCACAGGAAGGCAACCAATGTAAGTAGAACCGAAATCAATCGGAACGTCATTTTCCATGTGGTTGCTGCCTCGAGACGAGTTCACATTGTTCATCGACGCGTATAACGCATCCGTTCGGGGAACGAATTTTTTTATAATAAATCTTTCTAAGGACAATCAAGTAACGATGATACAAGCATTGATAAGTCAACTTTAAAATTAATGACATTCAGAAGACAAGATGAGTATTTTGCCTTATGGCTTCTTTTCTTTTAAAAAAGAATGAAAAAAAGAGAATTAAAAAGATATGTTGACGGAGCTGACAAAGTTACTACCGTGTTTCTACTTTTTGTTTGGTAAATATAAAGGGTTTTAAGAGAGAAAAAAAATGGGATAGCAAAACACGAAACGATTTTTCAATTAGGATTTCGTGGCTGGCAATAAAAACGGTTACAAGAGATATTGCGTTCCGGCGACGACGACAACGAGAAGGAGAAAAAAGAGAGAGAAAAAAAGAAAAAGAGGAAAATTAAACGAGAGTAAAAATAAACGCATGAAACGTTTAAATACGAACTTTACACTAGCCGGAGGTACTTTTCTCTCGTTGATATTAACAATCTTTGTTTTAGATGTTTTTTTTCTACGCACTTCTATCCTTTTTCACATTCTCTGTCTGTCTGTCTGTCTGTCTGTCTGTCTGTCTGTCTATCTGTCTGTCTGTCTGTCTGTTTATTTGTTTGTTTGTCTCTTTCTCTTTCTTTCTCTCTCTCTCTCTCTCTCTCTCTCTCTCTCTCTCTCTCGGTTTCTTTTTCGATATCAGTATCGACTTCAATTTATGTGTATGAAAAACTTCATAGAAGAAGGATTGGTGAACCTGCAAACCAATATCAAAAATAATTATTCGATCTAAATTCAAAGTACGACATATGGATATAATACAATCGTATTCGGCTACTTAATTGAATGTTTAAATGCTGAAAGTAAAAATTATTTTTAAAAAATGGTAATAATGATTATTGAATTCAAAAAAATATTTCGAGATTTTTAAAGGAATTCGATAAATTTAAGTTTTTACTTAATAATTATTTACAAAAGAATTCTTTTTTATTGTTTTTTTTTTTTTTTTTTTTTTTTTTTTTTTTTTTTTTTGTTTGTTATATTAGGTATTATCAACGAACTAAAGTAATTTTTGTAAATTTTTATAACTGAGCGATATTTCTGATCTAAAAACCAATGCAAAATGGATAACTACGTATCGTTAAACAAAAGACAAGAGACTTTTCCATGAAATTGCGTGAGAGCGTGAAAAAGGTAACGAGACAAGAAGATGTACAATTTTAGACGAGAAGAAAGTCAATCTCTTCTGATGAATGGTTGTCCGAGGGGGAAGGTTTACGTACTGTAAATTAAATTGGCAACGTGATCTTCATTTGTTCGTAGCTACTCTCACTTTTTGTAATTTATTTTATTCTTGCGACATACTTTAAATCTTTTTTTTTATTTTCAACAATAATTTCTTATTCTCTTTAGTATAATATGAGAAGCTGTCTGACGTAGATATATATATATATTATTAAGTTATTTACTTTAAATTCTTAATTAATTCTCAAATTACTTGTAATTGGTGTAATTTTATAGTAAATTATTTCATAGTAAAAATCTAAAAAAAAAAGAATAAAAAGCTTTCGACATCTTTGTATTCCAAGATAACAGAGTGTATCATTGAGGAGATGGTTTAACATGAGAAGTGCAACATTGAACCATTTTCTATCGATTCGATTCTGAGGCTAGATAACGTCCATGAAATTGGCAATAATCAGCTTCGTCGCTTCATTGATCCCAAATAAAGCGATCCGCGCATCGTAGCCGCGTCGTTGTAATTAGAAGCTCCGTCGGTATAGGAAACTGCAGTTGCAATGTCACAATGTATTTCTATATTGAGATAATTTATAAATAATTATATTACGAAATTGAACGAGCAATATTACATTGTTCATTTTTCAATTTTCAATATTGTTATATTCAAGTATCCGTTCGTTCAAAATCGTTAAAAATTTATGGTCCTTTTATAGTAACGAAATCGAAACGAGTAGAAATATTGGTCTCTTTAATAATTTAAAGGGACAGAAATGATCAATAAACGAACTGTTATTTCTCTTTTCGTTCTTAATTTTACCGTTACACTCATAAAAATATGAAATTGTTACTATCGCAATTTTATCATCCCGGCAACGAAAGAACTACGTCAAGCCTTCTTTTTCCTTTTCTTTTTCTTTATTTTTATTGTCATACCATTAGATAGATCAACGTGATAGAATTGCGCACTCTAAGAACGTTATTAGTCGGATATGCTTGATGGAATCGCTCGTTCGTCGATCGAGCGCGTTATAATTCTTGGATTTATATTGCTTACCTATGTTCATATCTGACATACGTGCGTATATAGTAATGTATAGATCCATAGATTGCAGCTGTGATAAGTTTCTATGAAATTTATATTTAAAATTTACATTTAAAGTGTTCATGCTTATTCACGAAATGTCATCGCTTGATTGAACGCAACTAATTATCATTTGCATATCATTTCATCCTTAAATTTGCTTTTGTAAAAGAAGAAAAGATAAAAAAAAAATAAATAAATAAAAAAAAAGTATTCATTTAAATTTCTAACAATGACGAAAGCAAAGAATATTTACGATATATTTGTTATAACATTAAAGTATTGTAATGAATGATCAAGTTACGTATAATTCAAAATATTAACAATAAAAACTTAATAGGATAATGCAAAGGACAATGTAGAACTGTAGTAACATTAAAATTCAATTAACAGATTTAGTTTTAAAGTTCTCTCTACGCTTTACAAATCGAAAGAGAGAAACTCTCTTAATCATTCCTAATGATTTCATGGGAAAATGACGGATGATTCACGAATTTAACTTTTTATAATAACGTCTATTCTAATAATAATAATAATAATAATAACAATAATAATAATAATAATAATAATAATAATAATAATAATAATAATAATAATAATAATAATAATAAAAGTAATAGATATTTTAAATCTAGGACGTTTAATCGCCCATTTAATGTTCCATCTTGGACTAATATTGCGAAAGCTGTGATAATAACGCCCCCGTCCTCTGGGTGCTCTTATATGGTTAATTCCATTGTTACCACGATGAAGTATCGTATTAATAATGAATACTAAGTAGTCAAAGAAATTTTGGCTTAGCAATATAATTGAACTAGGCATTATCGATAAACGCCTTATAAGTTTTGTAAATTAATATTTTCGTGATCTTCATAAGTAAAGAAATGCATTATGCTCTAGAGAATGATCATTATTTTTTATTATTCATTTTCAAAATGAATTTTTTTCAAAAGAGATATAGTTAAATATAATAGAAACGAGAGTGAAGGGAAAGTTATGTATATGATTATATTAGATATTATCTCTTTTTTTTTTCTTTTATTTAATTTCAAGCATAAAATCTCTCCATACTTAGATATGTTCTATTAATTAGTACGATAATTAAAACTTTGATAAAACAGTTATTAGAATGATTTGAGAAAAATCACGATATAATGAGCATACAATTTAAAATTTGCTCGAGTATTCCTATCGATTCATATGCCTATCTTTAAGTATTATAATTAAAAGAACATTCGAAGATAATTAATTATGAGATTATATTTAAATATTTCTTATAGAATTTTCAAAATTATTCATTATTCATTTTGATAGTGGACAAATATGACAACGTAGTAACCGTAGTAAACGAGAAGCGGTAAATGGACCTTGTGATTCTATTACTATTAGTGTTTGCCCTTGAATATTACGATCCCCGCTTAAATTGCTTGCCATATACCTGCTCATTATTTTTGTATTGCTCTCACGTGTGCCAGATTCTTTGCTATAATAGAATGACGCATTAAATTCACCGTCGCTCGTCTTCGGAGAATTTGTAGTTCGCATAATATCTGTCCCGTAATTCATACTGGCATCAAAATCTCTGATTAACGTTAAATGCTTTCCTTTTAAATATAACATTTTCAATATTTTAAATATAACATTTTACAACCATTACAAAAAAAAACAATTAAATAGTCAATGTGTGATCGCTTGTGTTAATTATTATACATCATCCTCATCTCCATACAATACACAACAAAAAATCTCATACGAAAATTACCTATACCATAAAAAGAAACGTGTCATATAAGAGAAAGAGATGGGGGGAGGAGAGAGAAAGAGAGAGAGACAGAGAGAGATTATTTCTTGCATACCATTTGTAGTAATAGTATATCTTTATTTGCAGTCAAGTCACCGGAGTCCTTGGGCAGTCATTTGGCGTCGTTACTGTCGGAAGCGGAACATAGAGTCCAAGAACTCGGTGGCAGCACTTCCGGCAGCGGTGGTAGCACTCTTTTGGAACCACCGAGCAGCCACAGAGCCAGTTTCTCGACGCAGCATAATAATCTTACGGGATGCGGAGGCAGCACCGAAGACAAACAACTAGCTCTCTGGGAGAGGAGAGCTCGAGCACTGAGAAAGATGTTGCTAGGTTTCGATCAAGCAAGTATGTATCTTTTTATTAAATTTTATATTTATGAATGGCTTTAACGATATCTATATAAGCTTCCTTAAAAAGCTAAAAAGTATATTTACTAATAATAAGATAATTTAAAAGTCTTTTAAAAATAATTAATATAATAATGCAAACACTTAATTTATTTGTCATAACAGGACCACCAGACATGCCTTTCATGGTCACAGTCGATGTTACCGGAACGACCTCCGTGACAGTAAAATTTCAAGAACCAGATTCACATGATTCTCCAATTTGTACGAAATTCAAAGTTCAGTGGAGTCTTAAGGAGGATTTTTCTACTATATGTGGTGAGAGAGAGGTCCTGGATATGAAACAAAGGGAATGCCGTATCGATGGACTCATTCAAGGACAAAAATATTATTTCCGTGCGGCTGCGGGAAATTTAAAAGGCTACAGCAGATTTAGGAATTCGGTTCCTGCTCATGTCACTCCTAGTAGTAAGTTTTATCACGTTTATAGTTCGTAAGAGTTTAACAATATATTTGTATATGTGAATTTATGTTTATAAAGGTTGGAGAGACGTTGACGGCAGGGTACCAAGATTTGCTGGACGTTTAGAACAATTGAACACTCTCTTTACCGATATAAGACGTCCGGAATATACGCACGAGACACCAGCAGTTCAAAGACGCAATCATAAAAAGAAAACGACGATAAAGCAACTCTTTACCGCAACAAGCAAGTTTCAGAAGAATCTGCGGCGTGGCGTGTTTCTTGCTTGTTTGCTTTATCATGAGGATAAGGTTCTCGTCACCAATGAAGACTTTTTACCTGTGATCGAGGTCGATGAAACCTATCCTAGTTCTATTTATAACGATTTTCACTGGTTAATGAAAGTTGCATGCACGTGGGATGACGTAAAGACTCTCCGGCAAGATATGGAGAAAAGTCACAGCAGTTCAACTAATCACTTTAGGATAAAATTGCTCCAGGCTGCTGCACAAATGCAGGTTGGTTTATATTAGAAAGTTTTTCATTCGTTTTCTTGAATCAACGAGTTCGTTATAGAAAAGAATATTATCAATCTATTTGATGCAACTATGTCTTTAGGCTGCACTGTGTATACAAGATCTTGGCCAGTTATACCATAAACCAATAAGAGACATTCAAGGAACCCTTGTATTTGCAACCGTGAACTACGTTAAATCACCAAAACTCGTATCAGTCTTAAATAGTAGATGGCTTCCTTTGAGTAAAGTCACTAAAAAAATTATAATTCACGAAGATAGCAACGTGGCGGATATTTTGATGGCCAGTATACAAGAACAAATGACATATCACCAAGTCAGTAGTATCAAATTATCAAGGGGTTTATACCTTGGTTACTTAAAAATGCAAAGTAGTGTGGATCTTATACAACTGGTTGTACCAGCAAAGTCACCTAATGTTTTGCCACATTGTAAAATACGTGACAACCCTCATGTATCCGCGTAAGTAATCAAGTTTCTTTTATAATACTGCATATATATATATATATATATATATATATATATATATATATATATATATATATATACACACACACACACACACACACACACACACACACATAACGAATGATCTAACTGAATATATTGTATTTTTATTAGGGAGGAATGGGATTATCTAAAGAGGATAACTCGTATTTATGCCTCCGACAGTTCTGTCAAAGATTCAGAGGAGAAAGAGAATGTAACGAACGAATGTCAGGGTACAGAACAACAGAAATTATTCGTCGATTTGGTCTCCGCAACGTCACGTCGTCTCTTTAATTATATGGAAATTAATCCAGAGGATTCTTTAGTACATCGACTTTATGATGCTGAAGTTATAGATCTCACGCACGATGTGTCATTTCTTATTACCGTACCTCCTGCAGAAACAGCGTGTTGTGTACCCGGAACAAGAGAAATTCTTTTACAACGAGGAGATTTACTTTCCTTGCCTATTCAAGTATTCGAAATGGTTCACTTAAATACATACCAAAAGGACGTGATTAATCGATATTCAAGGCTAAGTTGTATATTGGAATTAGACACCGCACAAGCTCAGCATAATCATAGAGAAGCTTTTAGCTCTTTAGAACTAAGCGTAGCAAAAGATAAACTTGCGAGGTTACAAGATCTACAATCTCAGGTAAACACAGTATGGAAGGGTGCTAGATGGCTTATCGACGTCATCACTTTTGCAAGAGACCGTGGATCTGGACAACAAAGCGTAAGTTTTCTAACTATATTGTAATGAATATCGAACAAATTTAAAGAAATATAATTGTAATATTTTTTCGATTTATGCTTAGGGTACATCACAAACTGTTGGCATATCTATGAAACATCTATTAGGTCTAGACAGAAATAAAAGTAACAGCAACAGTTTAAAAAGAAGTCTTCTTCAATTACCACCTCGGGATCCTAAACTTGTCAAATCGAGTCCAGGACGTGGAAGTTGGCCAGGTCCGAATGTTACAAATTCCTCTTCCAATTTGCTTACAACCGAATTTAGCAAAAGCGAACAACAATTACCTAGTGCTCAATACGTACGGAAGGGCAGTAACGTTTCAACAAATTCAGAACCTCAAAAATCGTCCGTTACTATAAGTAGTACTAGTAATTTGACCAATACTAAGAACGTTAGCAGTAATAACCATTTAGTACCTATGCAGAATGTACGGCTTCCACCTTCGAAATCTGAGGACACCCTTTTACTTACTAAGTACAAACACAGTCCTAGAAATCGTTCGGCCACCATCACTTCTGCATCGGCAAGTACCAGTCCATTACTTAATATAAAACCGATTATCTATGGTGGATCGCTTTTAAGCGTATCAACGGCTATGACCAACACCAACACGAGTCTCCTCAGTGTTAGTAACACAAATTCCGACAGTCTTCATTCTCTAAGTAGCGACGAATATTCAACTCCAAATTCGAGTATTTGCTTAAAACCAGGACATATAAAAGTCAAAACGACGAAATCAACGGCTAGTTTAGCAAACATGGCTACATCAGTAGGAGATAATCAATCGGAAGAAGAAAAAGACGAAGCAACGATGATGCCAGCACCTCTACCTGGTATTCTTCAGGTAACAAAATACAATATTTCATTTCCATATGGGTATTAAGTAAAAGAGCTTATAGTTAAGTAGAAAATAGTTATATAGACACTGTTTTATTAAAGGTAGTAATAAAGTAATTATCGTTAGTTTAGAGTAAAGTAACCATTTTGATGTTGCATAGGAAAAATACAATAGTTATCTAAATTTAGATTTTAAAAGCTTCATATAGGATACTATGCTTAATTGAAACTTCAGTTGAAAGCTTCTCTATTCGATATGCAGCAGTGCATTTAAATATTGTTTTTCCTTATAGGGGACACAAGTTTAACCTGATTATAGTTAAAAACATCTCACTTGGTCTTCTAGTGCAAACCAATTTAGCAGATACATAAGTAAGCCGCTACATCGCTAAATTTAATTACATTGTGCTGTCTTGCTTTTGAAAGATTACTTGATGTATTAATACGTATTTAAATACGTATAGCATGAGACATCTACTGTTTGTTGCTTTATCACCTCAAGACAGATGCAGGATTCAGCAGCGTAATATAGCTCACATTATATTACAGCTTTTTTTTTTTTTTTTCTTTTTTTGAAAATGTAATTCAGCGCTTATGTAATTGCTTTCTGTTCTTTTTTTTTTTGCAAATATTAATACATTATTGTAGCAAAATATAAAATTATAACAAAATTTCCGTTTCAAAATGAATAATCTAGTGCTTCATTTTAATTCTACAGACACATATATAAAGGATACAATCTTTTTTAGGAATTTTTATAATAAAATGAATATTTATTATTATACAGTGATAACAAATTGTTGTATATATGAAGATTGTGTCAATACTTTGCATATTGCTTTTATAACAAAATCTATGTTCGATCAATGTAAATAAAGTAAAATATTCAATGACACATATTACAGAATCGTGTATAATATTGAAAGTAATGCTGTAAAAAAAAATGCGTATCTATATGACTTATAACATTATTTTTTACTTAGTTTATTTGAAAAAAAAAATATTTTCATCATTACAGGTTTATGCGGCCTATGAAACTGGTTTGGCCTCTGGTACCAGTTTAAAATTACATGTAACACCACGAACCACAGCAAGAGAAGTTGTAGATCTTGTTGTCAAGCAATTAAATATGGCTGTAGTCTTAAAGGGTCAAGATGGGCCTATCTACACAGTCGATGAATTACCAAATTTTTGCCTAGTTGCTGTAATTGGTGCGAGGGAACGTTGTTTAAGGGATGATTTTAAACCCCTCCAACTACAAAATCCGTGGAAAAAGGGGCGTTTGTATGTTAGACAAAAACAAGATGTTCTTGCTGCTCTCGAACACAGTAGCAAACATACAGCCTATTTATAGCAAAAATATGATAAAACATCTTAAAATTATAATTTGTGATCTGTAGTTTTCAAAATATGGCATAGTGATAACTATTAATAAGTTTGAGAATGTAAAATCACATTGGGTATCGAATGAAAATTGTCATACGATAAATCGAAAGTTTTATTTTATAGGACTTGATGTTTTTAAAAATTGATCTTAATATTAAAAATATAATTTATTACACGTATAAACAAATCGGGAGAAATTGTTTTCCTCATTTCATGTAAAGTCAACTAGCTTTACTTAGATTATAAAGTGATATTTGACGTGAAAAAACGTCGTAGGTCATATTCTATAATCTATATAATATAAAAGGTTTCTCGTCGTAAATAATTGCACTAGATGATCGGTGAACTCGAATAATTTTCTGTATCTAGAACTGTACATTCCAAGTTTTAATGGCGCGATCAAATGCGATCTGTAATATTCCGCGAATATTAATTAGTTTGTAAAAAAAAAATTAATACACAAGATATATTATACATTATTATTATATTTTAGGTACCGATCTCAATGTTTTGTCCGATATGCGCGTTATTATCAGTCTGTCAAATGTTTCAGAGATGTCGTCGTTCCTGAACTCTTAATGATAACTTTTGTGTCCGTATAAATAAATAATCGTATGTAACTTTGATAAATTTCAACTTAACGTTTGTAAAAATTAAATATAGCATAAAAAAATAGTTACAATGCTTAACTGCATTTTTAATAGCTATTTATTAATGATATATCAAAAATTAAATATAACATATTAAGAGTATTAATTTCTTTTTAATATGCTTTATAATATTTTTTTATTTAAAGGCTTTCAAAATGATAATACAAAAGGTTCCTAAAGTTCCCCAATATTACCGAAAAGAAATTAAATTATTATTGTACTGAATTCGTTGCTAGGAACGATAGAAATATCTCTGCGAAGAAGTAAAATCAACATCGGTGCTCATTTAAAAGATGATTTGATTTTATGAAGAATGACAAAGATTGAATGAAAGTTGTTTGCAATTGATAGTGCGTTTGTGACAAAGAGGCTTATAGACTGTGCTGTAAAATAGAAACAAATATTATTATTTTTATTTCGAATGCTATTACATGGGAAGAAAGTGTGCGTCAGTGAACATAAGTATAAAACTTCATTTTTTTTGTGTTTGAGATATACTTAATTTTAAACAAATTATATCCAAAGTTCTCACTCTATTGCTGTTAATCATCAGAATTTTTTGATGATATTAAATAAGAAATTCATTCTAATAATAAAATTGAGAAATTCACTATATTGTCAGTGCATTTTTCAATCAATATTTAAAATATGAATATGAAATTTTAATAATCAATAAAAACTTAATATATTGTGTCAACACATTGTATCTATATCAGAGATGGGAATTCTTATGTATCCTAATTATAAGCAGCAACTATTTTAAATTACATCCCAAGTAAATAGCACAGTACAATTATTTTTAATCACCTATACCAAAATTTAAATTATATCTTCTTGATTATATTTTCACGTAATAAAATTGATGTATTTTATACTTTTGATGCTGATATAGGTTCTCTCACTTCTGATTTATAAACTGTATAAAGTGATACTCTGATAACACAATATGACTGCACAATATTTAAGAAGTTTAAAAAGAATTTTAGGATACCTTCCTACATAAACTAATAATCAAGATTCAAGGAATATTTTGTAAACATTATATGATTTTTAATTTCATTTTATGCTATAGCGTAACATATTCTTTTAAGATTTTAATCCATATATATATATTTCAAAAAGGAATATTAAATATTAAATATAAAATATTAATAAGATCCGTCCTTCGCTTACTGCACATTATATTTACTTAAAAAGTATCGTTCAGAATGAATAAATATTTCATATTTATTGTGCAGTATATATTGTACACAGAGGGGCCACTTACGTTTAACAAAAATCTACAATGCACATATTTTTTTATCGGAAAAATTGACATTCTTACTATATAGCTTAAGAATGCTTTACAAAGATGAAACAGCGAGTAATTGAGACAGGATGATGCAAAATTTTATTAGCTCTGAATGTTTATTGATGTTAAATGTAAAATAAGTATTAATTAGATAGATGTTATTATAAAGAAAAGAGAAAAGAGAAAAAGGAAAGATAAAAACAAGTAAGCGACAAAGGAAAGAAAGAGAGGAAAACCAAAAAAATATGTTATGTTCAAATAAGTTATAGAAATAAAGGTTTTCCTTTATTATAAGGAAATAGAATTATAAGGAAATAGAGAAAAAGTAATTAAGGATATTAGAATTTGTAAATACATTAGAGTATAGAAAGACGATGATGATAAGACACGCAAACTAACGAGATTATTTTATCTGAAAGCGTATATTTATCATGATGTATCTATATAATTGCGCCTACTAAAAAAGCGAAGATGAAAGGTACGCATAAAATAATAATCGAAAAATACAATAATCGCCGTTCCCTTCGCACCAAGAAAGACGAAAAAAAGAAAAAAGAAAAAAACAGAAAATTATAAGATTAAAGAAAGTTGAAAAAGCGCGTATACAAGTATACAAATAATTGTGGTGAAATATTAAGGAAATAACAAATTTGATGTTTGTATAGGAAAAAAATTTTTCGTTCAGTCGTAACTAAATTTTCCTTTCGTCCCTTCTTTTTTCTTTCTTTTTTCTCATTTCCCTTCATTCGTATTCCAGTCTCGACGGAGTTCTGATGAAAAAATGCACGTAAAAAAGAAGAAAAAAAAAAGAAAAAAAAAGTGAAAAATAGAATAAAATGTATCATTGTATTTGAGTCATATCGTCTTTCACGCGGTCACGTCGGTACTTTTCTCTTTTATTTTTCATTTATTATAATCTTCTCTCTTTACCCAGTAATTTTCCCCGACACAAGCAGAACCTGCCCGCCCTGTTGGCTAAACGAGAAACGAACCCGGACTTCCCACGACCGAGAGTCCTGCTGACCCACTTCAAACCTTGTTTCTCGTCTCATCTCGTCTCTCGTACCACCTACTCCTTATTTATTCCCGACTCAGAGCGTAATTATGCGCTCTTTTTCTTATCTTCGATTTGCCGAGAAAAGGGGCAATCGTCTCGAATTTAACGGTAAAGAATTTCTTCGAATTCTTTTCTTCTTCTTCTTCTTCTTTCTAATCAAAAAAAAAAAAAAAGAAAAAAAAAAAAGAAAAGAAAAGAAAAGGGAAAAAAGAAAAAAGAAAGAAAAACATATGAGCTCCATTCGTAGAATCGTCGTATACAAGAAATTATTTTTAATTCGTATTATTAACTTTTCAAAGAACTATCGCGACGGCATTTCGCTGGAGAACGTGACGCAGTTACAAAAAAAAATATTATAAAAGATTAGATATAAACGCATAAAAACATGGTATTATCGTGATTGTTAGAATAAAAAAAATCAAAAACTTTTTAAAAACAAACATTTGAAATAATCTTCATGAAAATGAATTGCTCGAAGCACGAGTTACGAAATAGTTGGTTGTTCTTGTTTTCTCGTGTCATTGATACATCTCGTATTTAAAAAAAAAATAAAAAGAAAAGAAAAAATAGAAGTAAAAGGCGATCGTTTAAAACCGATCGTTGATCATCGTCATGATCGCTTTATGCGTAAGTCTGCTGACCGCTACGCGCCTTAGGTTAAAAATGCAAGGGCGTAGAAACGTATAATCATAAAAATAAATCCCTTTTCATAACTCCTTACTCTCTTTTTATGATTTTTCTAAAACATCAATTGTTGATCATTTCTTTTCATCTTATATTGTCTGTAACATCAAAGGTATTTAATATCCTTTATTTTAAATAAACAAATGAATTAATAAAAAAAAGATTGCTTAAGTAAATCACAATTTGTCTTTAGAATAATTATTGAATTCTATTGTTTTCTTTGATACATTCCGACATTTTTTTGCCATATATTAAGTCACGATATTACGCCATTGCGGAAGAACAACATCAATTCGGTTTTTGCACGTGCATATACAGTTAATACTCATTGTCACGACGGCTCGGTCGTTGGAGCGAACGCGATTGGTCGACCGCACGCCGGATTCGCCCTCGGCTGACCCCGTTGTTGACTGACCCACTGTCGATACTGATAGCGCAACACTATGCGGTCAGCATGAAGTCAGTCCACTTTGGCATTTAATTGGATACGTCGAGAGAAGTGGGTCCTTTTATATATATACGTATATATACGCATATACAAACATACATGCATAGATATGTATGTACATATATATATATAAATTTTTTTTTTTGAGCACGACAAATCTGTCCTTTGTGTTTTATCACGTAAGATAATTTCTTACGAACCCTTCACACGAGAACAATGGCGCGCATATACGACTCGTAGATCCTATTGTTTGGTCTCGACCAAATAAATACCAAATTAGAAACACACGTTGAACTCGTCCGTATAATATTTTTCAAGTATCAAAAGAAATATAATTCTATCCGCGTAGACGAAAATCTATACGTGAATTTAAATTATAAAATCTTATCCTTTCTTAACAGTCGACAATGACTTAGACTTTAATATATGAACGCCCGTCGTAATATGGATTACATGACGCGTGTTACAATATGTCGACATCGTCATTCGAGTCATTTATCTAGACCTCAACACGAATCTAAAGCCACGATCGCTGATATTTTCTAACTTAATGGCTCGTAAAATATCGGAAGGAACACGTATACGAATATTCATTAAACGTTATGTTTCAGAAGAAAGAAATTTATTAGATCATCGCGTCACGATTCAAAGAGAAATTTTAAAAGAACTATTTATCAATTTATCAACGTTATATGTAATAAATTCTTTTTAATAATTATCAAAACTTACGTATCTACTTTCTATTATGGTATTAAATTCGTTGAAAAAGGTAATACATAATAATTAATGATTTCGATCAATACTGATCTAAATTATAAATATACACTTTACATACAATAAATTTACATTGAAAAATTAACCGTTATTCATTTTTGTAATCGTGGAAATAAATCTTTGAACGATTACATATACTCTATATAACAATATATTTTTTTTTTTTTGTTAACAATCAATTTATAAAAAATATTTATCCGTAATCAATATAAGTACTTATTCGATTATCATTTACATATCGAAGAAAGCTCGTTTAATATTCCAGTTATAAATGATCATAGCCCGCTTCGCGAGACTCATTCGATTCGGACAATTTGATGCGAATTAATCGCCTCGGGAAATATACCAGAAGTCGAGCGAATAGAACATTAAAGAAGGAAGAGGATTCAGGTCGAGTCGTGTCGCTTACGCGCGACGGAGAAGAAAAGCGTACATACTACCATACATACGAGTTCGCGATCGCCCGTAACCGTCACTAGTAGGCTCCATTTTACACGGATCTCCCTCCCCTCTTTTTCTCATTCTCTATCTCTCTTTCTTGTTCGCGCAGGCGCATTGCGAAAGAATTATGCAGGGCGCAAGGTCCGGCCACTCGCCGGTCGAATTTTTACCGATCGAAGGTTAGCTTTCGCAGTTCCCTCTCTTTCTCTTTCTCTCTCTCTCTCTCTCTCTCTTTTTCTTCTCTCTCTCTCGCTCTTTCTCTCATTTTTTCTCCTTTTCTCTTTCTGTCATCGTCCACAGATAGATTCAAACGGATTCGTGAGTCAGAGCTGTAAAACAGATTCCTCATCTTCTATTATTTTCCTGATATCATTACTTGGCAATAAGAGTTTATAATTTTCAAAAATATATTAGACGTTGAATATAAATATATGTATATGAACTTTTTAATTTTATTATATAATTGTTTTTCCGTATCTATCTTTTATTATTAATTTTTCTTCGTCGAATGATAACTTTGAAATTAAATTTTATTTAGTCGTTTTCTAAAACCATTTATAACAATTATTTACATTTTGATTTGAATAATTTTGAATCAGACATTGCAAATAAATTAATTGAATAAATAGATAAATCAATTAATTGTGAATAAAGGAAAATTTAAACGAAAAAGTATGGATTGAAAATTAATCCATTAAGTACGATTACATTAGATTATTCGTACATTGTAAATTTCTTCGCTATACAATTGGAATAATACTGCCTCCCCTCTTGTCGCAAAGTCGATGCCGTTGACGACGACGAGGACGAGGACGATGACGATGAAGGAAGGAAAAAGAGGAAGAAAAGAGAAACGAGCCAGCTCGGTGAAGCCTTACCAAGCGAGTATTTGGAAGGCCGAGGATCAGTTCGTTCGGCGCACACCGCGGACGCGGATCACGTTGCGTTGTCGCCATTTGTAAACTCCCGCCGTTTCTTCGCACTTATGCTTCGATCGCCATAGAATACGCGAATACTCGAAAGAAGGTAATACTACGTTAGAAAACGAAATCACTCATTTTCGCAAAGCGCTTGATTACGAATCGTATTTCAAATGAAGTTGACGAGGGAAGTTCGAATATAATATTAAAAATATTACGAAGTACGATATTAATACGAATTATTCGAATATAGGAAGAATCCAACGAATAAAACGAAATAACGGTAAGGAAGTGCCTCGATTATTCCGTTCTATTTTATTCTTTGGATACTTCATTAGTTCATAATTAATTTATTCATACTTATTCTTGAGCGAACAATTTAAAAATATATTTGGTATAAATCGTAATTTTATAGTGTGCGTAAAAGAAAAAAAAAAGGATGAGAAATCATTTAATCGACTTTACGAATCGTACAAAGTTAGAATTATATTTTCGATTAAATTTATTTAATCTTATTTAGCGAATTCGTGATTAGACATACCATTCATCGCGTGGCTTTGTGAAATACGATATTAGCTAATTTCTATGTTCTATATATATTCTCTATATTCCTTTACGAGATACATACATTTATGGATAAGGAATCGATAAAGCTTGTACGACCTGGTTCAATGTATCTGGATTTAATAGTTCATTATAACTACCGTCAAATCACGCTGTTCCGACCGTATTACCATTAGCATAGCTCTTTAATAACAGTTTCGAACTATGCGAAATGTAATTTGTATGTTTTATCGTCGAAAGGAGGAAAAAGCCAAAATAGTGGCGAATGAAAATTATGTTTGTAACTCTATAATTTGACTTATTATAACGCATAATAATTAGAAACAATTAGTGGTATGAGAAACTCAGAGAATAATATACTAGGAGATCTTCATCTGCCTTTCTATTGTGTCAGCATAAACGTCGAATGCGCCTTTCACGACACAATGAAATAAGAAAGAAAATTTGTTATTAAAAGGAAAAGAAGAAGAAAATAACGAAACGAAAGCTTCTTAAGCGGCGTTCCTCTTTCCTAACAAACGATTTTCTTCTTTCTTATAGATAAATACTTGTGAAATTTATAGTCGTTATTCGACCTAAAGAAATATCTAGAAGACTCCATCATTTTTGTTTTTTTCTTTTTCTTTTTCTTTTTCCGGTAGAATCGTTGCTAGGAAAGCTTGCCTTATGCCGTCATTACGATAATTAACCTAAATTTTCCCGGATTTATGGTGAACGGCGTACATGTCAGAACTCTGTTTCATAGTCATAACCAAAGGCTAACGTTCCGTCAACCGTGAAGAAATAACAAAAGGCAAGGAAATTAGTTGAATTCAATGAAATAAAACTGGGGTATTGATATTTCCTTTTCTATTTAAAATCAAACAACAAAATCGTTGGATTGAATTCGAGAAGGAAAAATCGTCTCGATAATCTCAAAATATATAGTATAAGTAGATTCGAAATGA
>NC_062196.1:1760000-1767500 GCF_912470025.1 Vespa velutina
AAAATGTACTTTTTCTCATTTCCTTTTCTTAATTAAAGTTAGAATAATTCTCTTATCTCTTCTTCTACTATATTTTCAGCTTTGTTTTCGTTACTTTCTTCTGGTCTGTTCGATCTCAACTGGAAGAAAACTTTCCTATTATTTACTCTACAATAAACGAAACAAAGAAAATATCGAGAAATGTAGAATCAAACTATTCTACCAGTATAATAGACCGGAGCAATGTTACAGAAAATCAAACCGATTTCAAAGTAAACGTTAGTAACAACGAAGAAACAAATAAATACAAAACGAAAGATTTCGAAATCATTGGAAAATATGTTTCGAAGAACGATAGTGATCATTCAACAAATAACACCAAGACTTTCGTACTTGAGAGTCGTGATAATCAAAGAAACTGGGGACCTCATGAAGAGGATATTCTCGAAGCTGTTGATTTTGGATTACAAGCGATGCATGATCTTTACAACGTTAAAGAACCAAAATTATATTCAATGGGTAAATAATTAACTATTAATTTTATATGAATGAAAAATATGATGAATAATAGAAAATGAAACGTGAAAAACCATAAAAGTTTTTTTTTTTAAATCGCAGGACTCTATCTTGGAGCTGACAATCCAGCGAAATACGTGGCAGCTTTCAATGATCAAACCGAAGAAGCTAGGATGCTCGCTAAATTCGGTTATGCGGTCCTCGAAGGCGCAACTATGTTTGTCAAAAAGTACCTAGTCCAAAAAGTTCTTCTTCGTCTCGGTTTCTTTATAATTCTGTAAATAATTTTTATTTATTTGTTTCGTTTATTTTAGATTTCCCGATATGTCGAGAGAATTTCCTCTTTCTCGCAACGGACCAACAACGAGATTGCAACGACAATGTCCAAGAAGAGGAACTCCTCGATGTCCACCAGCTAGTTTAAGATATAGAACTTCGGACGGAAGTTGTAATAATCTTAAGAATCCTTGGTGGGGATCAGCAATGTCAACTATGCAAAGGTTTTAAACATTATCTTCTCTGTCACGAATATTCACATTCTTGAGATTTTTAAACATATTTAAATATTCTTGTCGGTCAGGTTCTTACCACCGAATTATGATGACGGTATACAAACCATCAGACGATCAAAAAACGGTAATCCATTACCAAGTCCACGTGTAATTTCCGACGTGTTACACGAGGATAGGGATATACAATTGGCATCTATTACACACATGTTGATGCAATGGGGTCAATTCGTGGATCACGACTTAACAGGTATGTATATGATTCATCGAACAGAATTATCATTTCTTTAATATTTTCTATATTTATATCGGTACTATTAATTGCATCTTCGAAGCAACTGGACAAAGCAGAGGTTTTAATGGGTCGGTTCCTCAGTGCTGTTTAAATTCGGGCCTTGGGTTTCAACCCTTCGAATTTATGGCAAGTTTAAAATATTTATGAAATAGATTATTTCATTCGAAAAATAAGATATAATTCGTTTGCCGTACTATTTTAGCATCCGGAATGTTTGCCAATAGCGGTAGATCCTCAGGATAGTTTCTTTGCTCGTTTTGGTGTAAAGTGTCTCGAGTTTCTTAGAAGTGGATCAGCACCCAGAGAAGACTGCCGATTTGGCGCTCGTGAACAATTATCTCAAGTTACAAGCTATTTAGATGCATCCACGGTATACAGTAGCAATGCTTTTCAAAGTGACAATCTCAGACTCTTTAGAAACGGTACAGTGAAATTTTCAATCAGGCGCAGAACTCTATGATATTCTCGACATTCAACGATTATAATCATCTAAACAATTTTCAGGTTTATTGCAATACGGTAAAATACAATCCCTAAGACCTTTGTTACCTAGACAAGATTCGGATCTTTGCAAACGAGGTTCCTTATCAACGAATTGCTTCAGAGCAGGCGATGGTCGTTTGAGCGAACAACCAGCTCTGACGTCTATCCATGTTGTATTCTTAAGACTGCACAATAGATTAGCGACGAAACTCGTCGCACTAAATCCTCATTGGAGCGACGAAAGGACATTCCAAGAAACTCGTAAGATTATAGGCGCGATTGTGCAACATATTACTTATCGCGAGTTCTTACCGATAATACTAGGTAAATATCAAATATAATACAGTTCATTTTTTTATATAGAGATATTTTTCTTGATATTTTATTGGATTCTCCAGGGAACGAGGTAATGAAGGTATTTGATCTCGAAGTATTAACAAAGGGGTACTACCACGGTTACGATCCTTCTGTTAATCCTACTATAGCAAACTCGTTCTCAACTGCCGCTTATCGTTTCGGACATTCACTGGTTCAGCATAGTTTCGTACGATTCGACGGAAATCATCGACCTTTTTTTAATAGTAATACTACGATTTAATTTATTATCCATTATTAGGATCTTCTCTGATTGATTGATTTCATTATATTTTTTCAGATGTCTCAATTCACGACGAATTCAGAAACTCAGAAAATTTGGAGACAGCAGGTTCGGTAGACCGTCTTCTTTTAGGATTAGTGAATCAACCGTCACAGAAAAGGGATGAATTTATAACGGGAGAATTAACACGTCATTTATTTCAAACGCCAGGTTTTCCTTTCGGGATGGATTTGGCATCTCTTAATATCCAAAGAGGACGAGATCATGGTATACCACCGTACGTTGATTGGCGAGGACCATGCGGCTTGTCTCCCGTCAAAAGTTTCGCCGATCTTGAGAAAATTATGCCATCTAAATCTGTGATAAAATTTCGAACTTTATACCCTAACGTAGAAGATATTGATTTATATTCTGCTGGACTGGCAGAAAATTCGATTCGAGGTGGTTTAGTGGGACCAACATTTGCTTGCATAATCGCGCAGCAATTTAGTAACCTTAGACGTGGCGATCGATTTTGGTACGAAAATGAAAAAGAAGAAAGTGGCTTTACTTCTAGACAACTTCAACAAATTAGACGTATCACATTCTCACAAGTTCTTTGCCATACGATTGATAACATCAAAACCATTCAACCGTTCGTCTTTTTAGTGGCTGATACATTCAGAAATCAACGTGTAGATTGCAATGATGAACTAATGACACAATTTAGCCTTGAACCTTGGATCGAACGACCACCGGAACAAAGAAGTGGATCGGGTAATATAAAATTATCAGATCGAAAGAGAACTGATCAAATTCGTAGTACAACCAGCAAATCTTTTACGAGCCTGAAACAAGAAGCGACCAAAGAAAATGTTAAAATTAATACGAGAGAACAAACTAAGACTTTACCTCAAGGAACAAAGCCTTTTAAGGCTAATATCAATCAGCATAATAGAATCGTTGTAAAAAAACCTTTTGGTCCACCCGACAACGTTACCATAGTCGTCCAAAATAATGCAGTAAATTCACCCGTCTTCGTTAATGATGCCATTTATGGTTCGTACATTCAAATACAAACAACTACTCAAAGTCACAAGGATATTCCAAGACCAGAATATTTCAATTATCAAACTAATGCACAATATAATCCATTATTGTATGATCAAGGATCATTTAATATTCCTATTCATAAACCTCCTTCAAAACCAATACCAACTGTAATTCCTGATAGATCTGGAAGTTTACAAAACATAAGACCATACATACCATATTCTTATGATGATCCTAACAACCCAAATCCTCTGAATTACGGTTATAGACCAAATTATACACCCGAAGACATTGTTTATGACGACTTTTCTCCTACTAGTCCAAGACCAACTTTATACACCTACTACATGCACGCCCAACAATTTAAAACTACGCAAAGACCCATCCATCAGAACGAAGGCCAGTCGAGTTATTACAATCCTTCTTACAATAAACTATCTACGGTGCAACATTATCAAGAAGTAAGTCCATCACCCTGGATAAAAACTAAACCACAGTTCGAGTCGAACTCACAGTCTTACGCACAGAGACTAAGTTCAGATAGTATTACAAATCCTCATCCACAATATAATAGCAATATGAACAACAGACCGGAGTACTGGCCTCATCAAACATCAAGTGCCATAAAAGATGAGATTATACATTCTGGACAGATCTATTACAACTACAATCAAGATAAATCTACTGACAAATCTTCTAACAAAGACGAATCATCAACTTGGAAATATTCGACTAATGTTCAGAAAGATAATGGATTTGCTATTTCTTCGAGCAGACCTTACAACAAACCATCTGTTCCACAAGAAACAGATATTCATATGAATATACCAATAAATAGACCGTATAACGAAGATGATCCTGATATTTATAATAAGAAACCATTCCATACATCCAACCTTACTATGCTGAACAAATCAAATGATCAAAATGGCTTAGGAAATCTACCGAATGTGCAGGTTTATCAAGAAGAAGCCATAAAAAATCCAATCTTAAATAATCCAAGCGAATGGACCAATATTCCATCTTATCAGCAAGGTCCGACCAAAAGACCCGATTCTATCATACTGCATGAAGAACCTTCGTATCAGAAAAGTCCAATTAAAACGCCTACGATCGTTCAAAGCGATCTTAACTGGACGGAAGTTCTATCGTACCAAGCGGATTTATCGAAAGAGACTAGCTATCAACAAAGACTAACCATAAAACCAGATAGATCAACTAGCAATTCATTTTATCAAACAAATCCGTTGAAGGATTCAACGAACAAATCTATCGAAAAAACCGAAGATATCTCTTACCAAAGAAAACCAATTCCACTTGTTCCTATACAAGAGTTGGCAAAAGTTTCGGCAAATAATAAAAGTTCACGACCGACAAAAATACAAAGTGTTACCATTGTCACGGAAAGTACCGAAACAGTTCAACATTCTGGGTCTACTGGTTATAGACCAGAAAATAAAATCAATAAAGAAATTCCAAGACCATTGGAACTTCGACAAAACGATGGAAAACCTGGCCAGTACTATTACGATAAAAACGTTTTGCATCGTTACCCCGAGAAAATAGAAGATGATATCTCTAAAAATGATCATCCTCTTGTGAAGGATGACGTTATTTACAATGGGACGAAAGAAATTCTGGCAAAAAACAAAACTATTGTCGAATTGAATTACACCGATGTATTTACGAAAGCTCACGTGATTCAAAATGACAACGATAAATTTATAACGACTCCTACGATCGTGATCAATGATTCTGAGAGTTATATTGACGACGATCTCGACGGAGCTTTTTCCGAAAACATTGAAAGTGTCACAACTTTGAACGATTTACAAAGGTACTTATATTTCTTATAGTCTTAATTGAACGATTTATATAGCTGATGCAACGATCCTTTTGCAGAACAAATTACTGGCTAAATTCCGAAGAAAATCCAGGATTGTCGTCCATTTTGGAAATGCCTAACGTTACATCCGACGAAAGCATCAGCGTTAAGGAATTGCCTAAGCCTTTAATTAAAACTAGTAAATCCGCCTCTTAATTTACATTTCTTGGTAGTTTAGAAAGCTATTATTTTGTTTTTCTTTTTTTCTATTTTATTATTATCGTTAACCGTCGTACCTTCTCACGCTATTTATTATCAAGTTCATTCTTTATTTTCATTAGATTTGTATTTATTTTCATAGACGAACATAGTTTCATAGAGATAATAATAGCGTCTATTTACTTTTTGTTAAAAGAACTTCATTTTCTCGATTAATCGTATTAAATTTAAAATGTTGACGAGGCTTACGATGTATATCATTAAGAGAATCATAGGAGAATAAAATAATTACGTTAAGGAACAACGACTATACGAATGACACATGGTATGCTTCCACGCATTTCGACAGTAACACGGAATGTAGCCTAGTTTTATCCCGCTTTTAAACTCTGCCGTCTATGTCTGGAGCGTCTCTCGACTATTTTCAGATGCAGTTTCCAACTCGCTGCATTTCGTCTGTCTTCTCGAATTCTACTAAAAATTCATCGTTCAAATCCCACGCACGTAAGTACTTACATTTGATGTCCTAATTTTTAATTCCCTCTTTCCACCTTCCTTTTTTCTTTGTTCGTTCCCCGATATTCGACTTTCGTCTTTTGTTTACAAATTTCGTACGTTTATTTAAATTTCGATAAATGTTTCATGATCGATGAACTATCGACGTTTCAAGATAATAAGCAAACAAAAATGTTTTCCATATCATTGCCAAGGCCTTTATAATATTTTTAGATAAAGATATTTTTTCTGATGTTATTCTTTTAAACATTTAATTAGATTGTTCTTTGCCGCGAATATTTAAAAAGAGTGATCAACCGAAAGAAATTAACTACACGAAGGAATAGCATAAATAGAAAAAATGAACTCATATTTGAGTGAGCCAGGTGGATTATAATCGTTGGGTTGGAAAGAGAAAAGATTGTGGTAATCTCTTGTGGATGAGAATCGAGTTCGTCACTCGAACGGTTTACTTCTGACGAAGGCGAAAGAAAAAAGAGACAATGGCATGCAAAGAATTGAAATGTACTTTCGGATATCGCGACCCGGATTCAGAGTTCCCAATGTGTCACGCATTGACTGAATTCGGAAATTGTGGAGAACGTGTCCTGAAAGTTATGTGAGCTTAGCGAAATTTTGGCATTTATCATTTTCTCTACATTCAAAATGATTCTTTGTTTTAGAGAAAAAAAAAATCCAGAAAAAGACAGAAAAAAGAAACGTTCGTTTTGTATTACGTATAAGTACATATTTTTATAAACAATTATTTGGGTGTCGAAGTCGTATCAATTATGATAGATTTTATTGAAAAGAGAAGCTTATTAAGTTTAGAAGCTTATCAAAATTTTATTTATAAATTTATCTCGGAAATCGCAAAACAGCTTGTCTCTCTTAATTATGCAGTATTATTTTTAATGAAAAAAGATCTCTCCTCCACGCTCGATTTAATGAGTTTGCGAGGCTCCTTTATGAAAGATTACACATTCGAGCGTAAAGAAACGTATATAAAAGAAATACTCGAGTTGATATCTATAAATCGGAAATTAATTAGTTTTAACATTTCGTTAAAAATGGGTTATAATCCAATCGCGATAATATTAATTCAAGCAAAAATGATTAGCACGTATTTCCGTTTCGTTTCTTTTCGTTTCATTTCTTTGATTCAAGATATTCCTTTGTATAATATTCAAGCATTCGTTCGTTAGAGAACGAGGTACAGATGAATTCTTCAAACAATAAAGAAATTGAGTGACGTATTCATTTTAAAACGGCAACCGAGTTTACAGTCTTCTCTTTCTTCGTTCTCACACTAATTTACGTGGGACTAGGATGACGGTATGCTCAACAGACATGCTTTCCCTTTCCATGGTGTGTTGCGTCTTTATTATGTGAGAAATACGTAATGCAGCATCACGATGGTCTATCATCGAGATAATTGGAGTATAATAGCAACTAACGCCAAGTATATATAAAGAAAAGAACGTAATATTTTTCGGTAAGATACGAAATATATTAATTATTTCAAATTTTTTTGATATGACTAGAATCC
>NC_062196.1:2475000-2507500 GCF_912470025.1 Vespa velutina
CATTGCCATTAATACTGAAAGTGTAAATAGTAATATCCTCGAATTAACACGTCGAAGAACTGGTATAGGTCTGAAAGCGAATAGCGAAAGTGGATCTAGTTCCTTCCGTTTTACTAATTTGGAGACTGTCATTTTCGATTTCACAGGCTTGTCGTCAATGCGGTTTAGTGAAATGGAAACTGTTAGGAATGAGGTCTAACATTAAATAAAAATTTATAATGATATCGAATAAAAACGTAATTTCATACAGATCGTTAGATTTGAACATTTAACAAAGAACATTACGTGCTAAACAATAAGAAATTTGTGTTACGTATTAGAAGAGCAAAAAACAAACATTTAATAGTCGATGTTGAAACGAATAGAATAATTCTCATGAAATTCGATGATTGTCAGTAACTCGAAGTATAATATACATTGTTGATATTCATTGTTCATAATTCACCGTTTACGAATATATCTGAGACATTTTATGTGAATTTATTGGACTACAATCGGAAACATCAGAAAGGACGTTATATGTCTTAAACCTTTTGCCGTAATCTCATGAATATGCATTATCACTTTCGTTTGTTGCGCATTGAATCTGGGTATGTGGAACGATCTTCCTTTCGAGATAAACCAACAAATAGAAGGAGCGTTACGTAAATTTCACTATATAGGCACATTTTATCAATGTGGTATACCACAAGTACGTATCTCCCCTTTCGATAACTTCCTTGTATAAAAAGTTTCTGTAAAAAAATTTTTTCAATTAGGTCTATAAAAATGAAATAGAATATAATTCAATTTATCGATCTTCTTTTATCATCGAAAGATATTATATATAAAATGACAAACGATTTTTAAATATCGTTTCAATACCAATGTTCAAAGAAATTCAATTATTAGATCGATCCAAAAAATATATATTGAAATTATATATAATGTTACATAATAGTGCAACATCGATCAGAAGTGCACTACTCAAAACGTAATGCACGATTATCGGTCATAAAAGGTCAATAGGACAAAGAAGGGAGGAGTGTTCGATAATGGCAAAGTTTATTCGATCTGGATCAATACCAAGTCAAATTAAATGATCTTTCGAAGAAATGACAAAATCGTACTAAGTAAAAGTGTTCTACAAAAGATATTTACTTTTAAATCGATTTTCGATTTTAACGATTTGAAACATTAAGTAGAAAATTTGTACTAATAATTATATCCTTTTCACTTTTGCATAGCGACGATTGAACAGTAAAAATCTTTCATTATTATTTTATAGCACAGATAATAACATCGCACAATTGGCTTTCGTGCTCGAAGGAAGAGGATTCAACGACTGTTCTTCTTTGTATGTATGTATGTATGTATGTATATATATATATATATATATATATATATATATATATATATATATATATATATATGTATATATGTTAGTAGATGATTTTACGAGTGAACGGCAGAAAATGTAATATCCGGGACCATTGCGACGATAAAAACGAAGCAAAAGAATCACTACGATGTACCATAAAATTGCTAACTTTTAACAAAATTTTTTAAAATAATATTTGACTTATTCCAAGTATCAAAACAAAACAAAACAAAAAAGTAAAAGTGACCATTTTTGGATACGTCTTCTTTCGCACAATTATATTTTACTTATAGTAAGTTAAGTTAAAGGAATAGAAAAAGAATATTACTTTAATAAAATATAAAATTTAAGCGTTCGAACATTCTTTATCAACATTAACTTTTATAATTGTTGATAAGTATGCTTTCATTTTTTATGAGTTTTTCTGACTATTAAATGCTGAAGGTATCATTTTTTTAACGATAACTTTTATTTAACATTACTTTAATACTCTTCATTAACGAAGATTATAAACGTTAGTAAATCTGATGCACAAGCAAGAGGTGCGTACGATGTGACGGATTTTAATTTTACTTTCACTCCCTTGAACTTTGCCCTCTTATGTATTTACTTAACATAAAACATTCAAACGTATTTAAATAATCATTCGTAAAACCATCCGATATTATTACATATAATTCGTTTAACCCTTTCTTTTCATATATCTTCTCTTTTGATAGAACCTTTTTGGATGAGAATCATACAATGGAGAATCTTATTGACCTCGTTTTTGACTTGTTCTTGACATTTATCAGCAATTAATATTATAATACAGGTTTTGCATTGAATTTAAATGTAATAGGAAAATATATATCACCATAAAACACGTCTCTTCTCTCGTTGAAAGACAACGATTTCCTTTTCGCGAGTTTTTATCGATGATTTTTACAATTTGTTTGTCTTGCATTCGCATCGGCTTATCGTCTCACCAATAGCCGTCTAATCGAAAAATAGTATCTTTACACAAGAATGACGGAACGTTCGTTTATGCTCGAGCAAATAGAAAAAAGAAAAAATAATCGATTGCAACGGTATTAATATTCTAGGTCTAGGATAAATTATGTCTCTGTCTCGGTAATGTTATATTTTGACCGTGATCAGTTTGATGTGTCATTGGATATATAATTTCGTAGACATCGCAATGTAAACATTTTCTCGAAGAACTCGATTTCTTTCGTAATATCCTCAATCGTTAAAATATCTACGCACGTGCTTCGATGTATTACATCTTGGTTACGTCACAGTATCAAATAGATATTAAATCATAAAATTTCTTAAATTTAATCGATATAAAATTGATATAAAGGTTTAACAAATTAAAATTTAAACACATTATATTATTATTATGTGATATGAATTATTATTGTGCGATATTATTAACGATAAACGATGTTAACTCATTTTAAATGTATTTTAATTTTTGCAAATAATCACATAGAAGCTTAGTTGTTATTCGTAATAATTTTATATTTGGTATATATATATAAAAAAAAAAAAAAAAAAAAAAAATTAGAAAAAATGCATTACCATATTTTTAATGTGAGATATTAAAAAGCAACAAATACGTCTTTGTATAGTCCAAGCCACCAAGCTTGACTATCACTTTCTGTGATAGGCTATCGCGAATAATCGTGTATTGGTCATCCAGAAGTCATCGAGGCAAGACGAACTCGTCGTAGCGCTTAGTGATAGCTAGCTAGCTGGCTAGTTAGCTTGGAAGAAGTCCAGGGCTGCGTGCATGACCTTCACATATTCTCGCGTTACGTGCACGTACACCTATAGTTTTCTTGGGATCGTCGAACTTTCTTATAGAAAGATTCAAAGATAATAATATTAAAAATAATTTTATTTATATTATCGCTATTCAAATTTTACGAAACAAATTAATTTTATCTCATTAACGATTTTTAAAAGATTCTCACGTTCGTCTATTCATAAATTATTCATGAATAAATTGTCATAACTCAAACAAAATCGATTATTATTAAATATTCAAATTTATCGTATTCGAATTGCCACGCATTTCGCTTAAACGTAATACACACACACACACACACACACACACACAGACACATATAACTGCCTAATCTATTATTTTCAATTGATGTCCCATGATATCTGTCGATAAGGAGCACAGATAGAAGCTTGTATTTCCGAATTATAAATTAATAAGCTTGGAGACGCTCGAATAATTTATGGCGTCATAAAGCGTAGTTGTAGTTCCAAGGAACGATCAATCGGACAATGCACTTGTACGGAAATGCGTAGATACATACACACACACACACACACATATATATATATATATATGTATGTGTACATAGATATGTATTGTATTATGCACTAGATGTATCGTCACCTGGTGAAGTAGTCAAGTGAGTGACATCGATTGTATTGCGTATTCGCTTGAATAATAATAAATATAAGACTTTCTATCAATGCCATCATCGATTCCATTGAATTAACTCGAAGGATACGATAGAGTTAAATGTTCGATTGATTAAAGTCAGGGCCTTTTTCTGATATCATTAATCAATCATCACGGTCATGGTAAATTTATATTAATTTAAATCTAAATTAAATTCTAATGTAAGCGATAAAGGAATTGAATGATGAACGTCTATGAGAGTATAAAAAAAAAATTAGAACAGATCGAAAAATCAAATACAATAGAGATCAATAATTTATACAATAATAATCATTAATTACGCAAAAAATAAAGAAAGAAAACGAAGAATTTTTTTCTCATCGATTTGTAGAAAATACTATAACGTTATAGTTGGAAAATATTTATTCTAGTCATGGTTACGTTCTCAGAGAATCATGGAAGCGAGACGGATGCACGTTGCCAGTTTGTAGAGGTTGAAAGAAGTCCAGAGTTTGCTGTTAACCTTCCTTCGAAGATCAGCGAAATGCGAGAAGGAGTAAAACGAAGAAAGGAAGAGGGATATACAAAAAGAAAAAAGATACGTATAAGCATGGGGAAGCCCTCGCGAAGCAAACTTGTCGTTGAGTAAAACAGGTGGGGATGAAGGCCGTTGGCTCCGTTCGTGGCAAATGCCTCGACAACGTACCTAGACCTACATAAACAAGATAACGAGTTTACCAGTCGTTTCTACATACATACATGCATACGAGTGCACATTGCAGCACATTGGAAAAGCTGAAGATGCAACTGACATGGTGTAACGAAGCTCGCTCAATCTTCCGCTCTTAGATCGTTGCTTTTTACTCCCTAGACTCTTCTCTGTTTTTCTTGCTTGCTTGTACCAAGAAGAACCTTAGTGCAAACTCGTCGATGTTGTACGATCAACGTTTTCTTTTACCATCTAAAAAAAAAAAAAAAAAAAAAAAGAAAAAAAAGAAAAAAGAAAAAGAAAAAGAACCATTTTCATTTAATTGATCTTTCAAAAATATCTAATTGATCAGCAATGTTAAATCAATCATAAATAATGATATATTTTTTCATTATTTAATTTTAAATCAAAGAACGCATATTAATTTTGATAACAATATCTCATGTGAGCAAACTAGCATACATTATAAAACAGAACACAATTAAAATGGTAACAGTTGTGCAAGAAAATTGCCAATAGTGGATGTACTTAAGTAAATATTTCAAGACAAAGAAACAAAGAATATTTTTGAAGACAATGCATCATAAACTTCTGTCAATAGTAAATAATGGATTTTACTCTTAATCTTATCTCTATTGTGTTAGCTCAACAAAGACATGAAATTTCTTAATCGTTATTAACATTTCCGAAGGAATTGAAATCTTCGACAAAATGGACATTTAATTAATTCGTTTCTGTTAATCTTGTCGAATCAACATATTAAAGTTCTAGTCTCTATATTAAATATAATATAACAAAAATGAAAAAAGAAAAGAAAAAAGATTGAACGAGTTCTTTTAAACGATCATATGGTAATGATAAATCTTATTTCAGATAGGACCATTTCCGGTGTCGATCCTCGCGAGATGTGGACGAGCAGGAGCATGGGTCTCCTGATAACGACAATGATCGTTCTGATTGGCGATCGAACGACGAATTCTCAAAAGCCTCGTCTTGGTGGTGCCGTAAACGTCTTCACTCGCTACGGTTACCTCAGCATCAGTATGAGGGTTGTGCCGCGTAACGACACGGACACTTGGATATTTCGCGAGCCAACTTTGGATGTCTTTAGGAATCCAATGGCGATGCCACCGAATCAATTACAGCAAGGAAAATCTATGACAAACGTATTCGATGGTGATTTTCACATGGAATTTTGTGACAACGTAAGACAACTCCTACAGGCATACTTCCGTGATTTCGCTTTCGAGAAATTAGAAAGACCCTGGCGAGCGTTCACTGGCAGTTGGTCCAAGGCCGCCATAGCTAGGCATCTTGGTATCAACTCGTCTTTCATCGGTGGTGATTATTGTTATGTCCTTGTACGGGTCGCCAGATTTCGAGATAATCAGAAATTAGTTGCCACTGCTGAATCTTTACTCCTTGATGAAGTTGTACTCAGGGAAACAGAAAACGTCACAGTTGGTGATACCTTTAGTGTCGTTAACTTCATCAGGAATTATGGCTCTCATTATATCGCTTCTTATATCACTGGAAATTCACTCTATCAGGTGAGATCTCTTATTTTTATCGATCGTTTAAGTCATCATTTTTTTTTAAGCAATTCGTAAGATGAATTAAGTACTTAGTTCTCTTACTTTCTTTCTTTCTTTCTTTCTTTCTTTTTTTTTATTACTTTTATTAAACATTTGCGTCATCGTGAAGACAACGTTCATGAAGATAATGCAGTAAAGTTTTTTTAATTTAAAACCCATTTCTATTTGCAATCGTACACGCTTACTTTCTTTTTAATAAATAATAAGGTCAACGTTATCGGATTCAGTTTGCAAATGATAATGTCTAAAAAACAATATAGTACCTTTCTCTCAATTTATTTCTCAACGTTCGACCTCGTCAATTCTCGCGAGAGGAAACTACTTTTATCCGATCATGCCATTCTATAGTTATTGAAACGAAATTACCTATCCGTATAGACCTTGCAAGAGAGAAAGAGAGAGAGAGAGAGAGAGAGAGAGAGAGAGAGAGAGAGAAAGAGAGAGAGAGAGAAAGAAAGAAAGAAAATGACCGTCCGCTATGGTAGTAAGGGAACAATTACCATTGTTCTTAGAAATGTATGTACACATATACGTAGAATAATCATTGATAATTAGTATCGATTAGATCTAAATATGCATCATTGGTTCTCCCACATTGTTTCTTCGAAATTAAAGAACTCAATAATCGAAGTGTATATAGGAATTATGTAATAAATTAAGATTTTCGATTTATATAATCCTTATTTACTTTTCTTTTTTGGAGAATAACGGAAACGAAAACACTTTCATTTAATAATTAAAAGCGCTTTTTTATCGATTGAATTGTCAAAGTTACGATATAGAATTTCAATTCATTCTATTACTCCTGAACACGAGTTCAATAAATTCTGAAATAAATTCTTTTTTTTTGTTTTTTTTTTTTCAGGTATTTGTTTATACCCCTCAAGTATATCTACGTATAAAAGAACGTTTGAAAACACGGGGTGTCTCGGAGCTTTCGACCTTGGAACTGAACAATTATTTCTCACCTTGGTACGCTGAACATATGGGTGCCATACAATCCGCTAGTGGTAATCGTTCAGTAGAAGCTTGGGCTGTCGAGAGACTCCGAGTACAGTATTACATCTTCTCGTATGCGAGCTTGTTGAAGCTTCATGGTGATGCGGCCTTGCTTAGACAATTGGATGGCTTGCTCGGAAACGAGGCACTGTTACAACTCCAACTTCGTACCTTGGCGCCAGTTTTTAAGGATTCGAAGAGACGCGAGTGGTTCCTAGAAGTGATCGATAATTATTTTAAGCTTTGGGAAGTGAACATGTGAAGAGATGATCAAATAGCGACTCGACGAGAATGCTACGTCGTAAAGAAAAAAGAAAAAAGAAAAAAGAAAAAAAGAAAAAAAAAAGAAAAAAGAAGTTTCGTTTCATTGTGATTCGCGTCCAAGTTAAGGACGTTAGAGGAATATGGTGGTACGATCTTCGAGATGATTCGGCTGATGATCGAAAACCGGTTCGGTGATTCCATGGATTTCCTCTTTGATTAAACGTTCCTGGAAGCCGTACTAAACTATATATTACGTACACTTTTCACGTATTTAGCCCAAACTGTTATTGTTATAAATAAGTATTTATTATTATAATCGTTAATAGAAAACATTTTTATACAAAAAGTTTTTCATATATCACAAGCGTTATTCAATAAGATCTCTGATCGGAAAACGCACTGATTGGAACGCGTCACATAGAAAATCGATCCATCGAATTAATATTTTCATCGTGATTTTCTTGAATAAGAAGGAACGAAAATGAGTTCAATTAGTAATGAATCAATCGCACTCGATGGATTGCTTCTAAGTTTAAAGATTTATAACGCGTTGCACATTATAACAGGCTATTTTCTGTTAAATAAAACAGCGGCGTTTTCCGTTTGATTATTTACCTTAATTCATTTGATATTAGGATTAAATTATCTGACGTAATTCGTTTTACGATTACACATGTTGGACGGTAATGATGATAATTGTTATCGTCGTTATTTTTGTTTTTTTTTTCTTTATATACGTATATATATAAATATATATATATATATATATACAAGAGAAAAACTTATTCTATTGGCACGATGAACCTACTGGGGATTAGATATTAGAAAACAATGCGAACTTTGTGATTTTACGCAGTTTTCTATTATTATACACGATTACTGCCGGATTGAATATGTTTTTATCGAAATTTGATCGTATTATATTATAGTATTTTAAATGATAAAAAAGAACGCTATTAACGCGTATCAATTCTCGTATATTGTGCTCTTTAAAAAGTATTTCGATAAAAGACTTGTATATATTGTTTATCGGTAGAATTATTTGTTGTACGTTTATCATACATAGATGGGTCAAGTTAAACTTATGCAAACTGTATAATTGTATCGACTCGATATTTAGATTGTCTTTAGAATATTGTGCTTTAAATTTTTTTCTCAGGTTACGGACAATGAAAGTATCTATACGTATATATTTTCTATAAAGAGTATCACTATTAATTGACATCTATAACAAGAAAGAAAAAAAAAAAAAAAAATACTTTCAAATATTGCAAAGTGACGTGCTTTTTATATCACACATATATTCAACGCCATCGATTATAGGACTCGGAGCTCACTGTGTGTTTTTTACCATGTAATCAGTGAACATTCTTAATACGATACAACATGATAATACAATAACTTAGTGTAACGTAAACATATCAAACATGTTTTCAAGAGTCTTCAACAATCAACGTAAATAATAGACTGAAAATACATCCTATAATACAAATACCATATGAGTAACTCTTTCTATTTTAAATGAAATGGATGTTTGTGCTAAAGTAATCCATCAAAAGTCTATAGTAAGTAAAGTTTCAACGTGCAACAGCACGAAAATAATTAAAAATATATAAAACACGTTATAAACTAATTAGAATCTTATTTACCGCAATATTGAAAATTATTACTCGCAAAGATCTTTTTTCCAAGCTTTTTCTAATACCATCTTATTTTCTTCATACAGTTAAATAAAATTTAACTGTATGAAATTACGATAATGCGGTAATTAATATTCATGAAATTATTTCGATATTTGCTTTAAAAATTTATCTCAGTCGGTCTTTTTAAAGGTATGTAGCTTAACTCCAGCTTGTTGTTCAATACCCAATTTTTTTCCATTAACAACTAATATGATAGGTGTTTCAACGCGTATAGATTTGAAATCAAAATCCTAAAAAAATATATAAATATTGATTATATCTATAAGATTAAAAATTTAATTGATTTATAAAAAATACTAACATAGTTCATGTAAGAAAACTTGTGATGTATCACAAAAGGCTCTGGAATAGCGACCGAATCACCTACCGTAACTCCTCGGCCCTTAGCTAAATTATATAGCGTAACGGCAATACACGTTTTCTCATGGTCAACAAGACAAAATGCACTAAAAAAGTAAGTATAAAATTTATAACATTATTTAAATAGAAAATATTTATTTTATCTTTAACAGAAATACTTACAAAGGGACACAATCGGAATCTTGAATCCAGGATACTACTTTTCCAAGTACAACTTTCTCCCTATTTACTCCAAGCACTATACTTTTCAATGAAGTTAAATCTAACTTTATAGATTTTTCACCAAATGTAAATGATCCACCTTTATATGGCCCTAAGTGTTTAGCATCCAATGCCTGCAGTTAATTACAACCCTATAAATTTGTATATACACTGCTTATATACACATGCTTTATGTGTATATATAAAATGAAACTACCTCAGTGTTACATGCATAATAAATAATATCAAATTAGCTATTAATAAGATAATATTTAAGAATATGTATTTTCCAAATAATTTTTAAATACCCTAATCATTTGATAAAGCCTTTTAGGTTTAACACGCCCATTTGTATTTACTAAATTTTGCACATCTTTTAAATATTGTAACAGTTCATCTCTTTTATTGCATGGTGTTTCCCATGTAGGATCCAATGACATTGCTCTTTCAAACGAATTTAATGCTTGATCATATTCCTCTTGATATTTTAATGCCTGAAATTGATTTTAAAAGATAATTGCAAGTAGATATTAAGAGATATATCATAAAAATATAATCAAATGTATAATTACATATACTTACAATAGCTTTGTTATAAAATAAGTCTGGATTACTTCTTGCTACAATATCTTTTTCCTGAAGATGGAGATGGAGAAAATAAGAATAACTTTATAATATTATTACCTATTATTATTACTTACTGCTTGTGCATATGCTGACATACAAAGACGTAAAATATTTGGGCTTTGTGCTATTGTAAAAAAAGATGACAAATAAGCATTTCCTAATATTGCCCAAGAGGTACCATCGGTTGTATCTAAACTGACAGAGTCTTTAGCATATTCAACGCCTTGTTGAATATTCTGTGCACGTTGTTCTGTGGTTGAAGTTGGTTCTTGTCTCAGTACCATGGATAGATTACGTAAAGATACTTTATTTTTACCCTATATAAATAACATAAATATAAATCATATAATAGAAATAATTATATTAAAGTATATTTTATTTTAAGAAACCTACATGAGATAAAGCACCGACAAAACAATTTTTAGCCTGTTGAATGTCATCATTCTTCCAATAACATTCTCCTAATTCATTCCAGGCTTCGGTTAAATTTGGTTCTAATTTTACAGCCTTACTCAAGAGTTCTTCAGCTTGAGGGATATAACGATCTACAACATTTAAAGCCTTCCCTTTCAAATAATAATACTTTGCCCGGCTACCATCTATTTCATAACCTTTACATTCATCGAATTTACTAATAGTTTCTTTCATTTCTTTCTCCACATCACTGTTTTTTCTAATAGCTTCCTTAATTAGATGATTTTCAAAATAATGATCCCGAAAGAAATAAAGAGATTTTACTTTTTCCTGAAAAAAAAAGAAAAAAAAAATAGATTAGAAAATTGTTATATTAAGTTATAATACATAAAAAAGAACATATTATAAATGTTCTTACTGTCAATGCTACAATGGGATCCTCTTTAACAGTATTTAAACTTTTTGCTCCTGCAACCACTTTATCGTCTATAATTGCAGACATATTTCTTTCGAGGAAATTTACAAGTATACAACAAGTTAGATATGTTTTATTATTTGTCAAATAAATATAAAATAATTTTCACGAATACTCATAATGTAAAATTGTGCGGATTGCTCCGTTATTTTCGAGCTGTCAAAACAATAATAGTTAATTTAAAAGGTTATGCGTAGATCGTACGATCTTATCGAAGATCTCCAAATACCAGGAAAGGTAGCTTACGCGTAATTTATCCGTACCGCTAGGTAGCAGTTCCATCGAAATAATCCCTTCTGAGAATATATACAACTAATTCCTAGAAAGTTATAATACGATTACTTATTATGAATTCTCTATTTTCTTCTTTTTTTTTTTTTTTTTTTTCTTTTTTTATACCAGCTTAAAGAAACACATTCGCTCCGTTCGACCAATGAAACTTAATAATGTAATTAATTATAGTGAAAAAAAGTGATTGAGAACTATTCGAAATAGAATGAGATAAAAGAAAGGAACATATATTATCCAGTAGCGTCATTCGTATAAATATATACGACGGCCAATGAAATTCCTCCAATTGCTTGCACGATCAATTTTTACCATTAGTAACTTAACTGATAATTACGTTCTTTGCCGATAGAGAGCGCGTCAGTCAATTGGCGCCTTCAAAAGAAAAATCGACCGCAGTTCAGACAGTTCCGGAGAGGCGAACTGTCGCTATATAGCCGACTAGTCGATGCTCGAGGCTTCCCTAGAAAGCTGCATCGTCTCGGGATCGCCATTTTATGTGTTTGGCTCTGACACTGGGACGGTGGGCGCGTGCGGTGTAAGGAGAGCGGTTAGAGGGAGCGAGAGCGAGCGAGCGAGCGAGCGAGCGAGAGAGAGAGAGAGAGAGAGAGAGAGGAAGATAGAAAGAAAGAGAGATAGAGAGAAAGAAAGAGAGAAAGAGAGAAAGAAAGAGTAAAAGAAAAAGAGAGAACGGTAAAGTGGAAGCGTAGGTAGTGAAGAAAGCGCTCCTCGTAACGTTGTCCGTCTCGATTAACAAGATGTTACCGAGGTATTTCGCGAACGATATGTGCAAGTAACGACGGACCTCGTTTCTGTCGTCGTCGTCGTCGTCGTCGTCGCCGTCATCGTCGCGTCGTCGTCGTCGTCGTCGTCGTCGTCGTCGCCGTTGTCGTCGTCGTCGTCGTCGTCGTCGTCGTCGTCGTCGTCGTCGTCGTCGTCTGGGTTGCCGTGGCCGTCGTCGTCGTCTTTGGCTTGTCGTTGCTGGTGAACCGATCGGAGGAGCGCGCGCGGCCAAGGGCCCAACTCGGATCGAAATGGTGTAGTGAGCTGTGTTCCGTGAGAGTGGTGTTTTTTCTTTCATCGTCATTATCCACTTCTTTTTCTCCTCGTTCTGCGATATAATATATATATATATATATACATATACACATATATATATATACATACATATATATATAAAGTACGTGTGTATATATATAACATATATACAAAGAGAGAGAGAGAGAGAGAGAGAGAGAGAGAGGAAGAGAGAAGAGAGAGAGAGAGAGAGAGAGAGAGAGAGAGCACTAATAATAATATTGGAATCGAGAGGAAACAAAAAAAAGGGGGGAAAGGTGCTCTCTTCTTCCTCTTTCTTAGGTTTTCTTTCTTCGTACGTGATATAATATACACTCTACACCTACCTCCTTGGAGCCAACTTTCGATACTCCTGCGAGAAGAGGAAGACGCCTTTACTTCTTCTTCTTCTTTTTCTTCTTCTTTTTCTTCATCTTCTTCTTCATCATCATCATCATCATCATCGTCCATCGAACCCTAAGTTTGCTGCTTCATCGCCATCAAACGTCGTCGTTACTCCTACTGTGCGGTACAGTATCCTCGTCGTCGTTATTGTCGTTCGTGCCATCTCCCGAAAAGGAGCGGGTGTTTGGTACGAACCACGGACGGCCTCTGGAGAGCCTCTGGATTTGTTGGTGGCACGTCAACCCTAAACGCGGTTTACCATGAGTTCGCGTAATATACCCTCGGACAAGGTGAGTACCTCAATATTTTCTTCATCACTTTATATAAATTTAATATACACATACACACATATCTATATATATATATGTGTGTGTGTATGCGTATATGTATGTATATGTCTGTTACTCTCGGCACGTCTTCGAATATGTCGACCGTACCCGCCCCTTCGCTCTACCCCCTCTTCCTGTTAAAGTCCTTTCTGCTCTTCATCCTTCTCTCTCTCTCTCTCTCTCTTTCTCTCTCTCTCTCTCTTTCTGTTTCTACTCTCGTAAAGATATTCATTCATTTTGTAGTGTCGACTTTGTTCTTCTCGACTTTACACCATTCTATTTCCCTCTCTTTCTCTCTTTTCTCCTCTCTTACATATATCCATCTCCTTCCGTTCTTTTCCCTCCCTCTCTCTCTTTCTCTGTCTCTCTCTCTCTTTGGCTGTCTTTATCTCTCTCTTCGTTCGAAGGTCACCGAGCGTCGAGGGAAGAGAAGAAAATTGTTTATGCGAAAAAACGACACCTGGCGCGGCAGATGCGCTTTTTCTTTGCGGAATTTAAGTATCTCATTTTTTACGTTTCCCCTCCCCCCTCTCTCTATCTCTATCTCTGTCTCTATCTTTTTCTCTCTCTTTTTCTTTTACAAATTTTTCTTTCGCATCTTAACGTCGTCCTACCCCTATGACTTCAACGTTCGCGCCGTTACTTCACCGGATGTCTCCTATCGTGACCTTATTTATCTCTCTCTTTCTCTCTACTCGCTTTCTCCAAAATGACGTGTATATATATATATATGTATATATATATATATATATATATACGTCATATATGTATATGTATATGTGTATATATGCACACGGTGTGGATTCTCTGGACGGAAAAAGTATTCGCGATATACCCGATTCACGAAAGGAGTATTATTACAGATGCTTGAGTGTGTGAGGAAGATAAAAGTCAAGAGAAATGGACGAAGTGAAAGAGAAAGAACGAGCGAAAGAGGAGAGGGAGAGGGAGAGAGAGAGAGAGAGAGGGGAAGAGAGTAAGAGGAAGAGAGAAATGATTAAATTGCGAATATATGCATGTTGAAAAAAGTGTAATTTTTCTTGCAATTTTTTCTTTTTACAATTCTAATATATATATATATATATATAGTATAATTTAAAAAGAGTTTATGAATTTTACAATATCATTTCTAAATGAACATTTACTTGATAATTGATCATTTCAAACATTTTGAGAATAGACATTACTACTGTCAATAAACCATGAAGGCATAAGTGATATGTTAATAGCCCATTGTCAAAGAAAACATTCATTACTTATTTACAGAACGACGACGTCGACGGCGACGAAGACGACGACAATGACGATATTTAGTAATCATATAAAAGCAATAATATAATCACTCGAAATTTTTAATTATTGAAGTACTTTAACGATTGGATAATTTAATCCATATGACGATAGAACTTTGTCGTCTATTTATTCTACATATTTCGACACGTATTATAGATATTTACGAATATAATTTCTAATATTATCGATTATTATTGATGATCGAATTTGATCGATCGCTAACTTAAGTATACCTCTTTTTTGTTTTGTTTTTTATTTTGTTTTCATTTGTTTTGTTTTCTTTTTCTTTTTTTTTTTTTCTATTTTCTTTTTTATGCACACTCGTAAAAACCATACGAAGGAAGGTACTTGCATCGTTTAAAAATGATAAACTTCTTCGACGAGTTAATCCGATCGATATCAACATAATACGATATGTCCATTACGTTGCATCGAATGCTAGTCGAGTTTTATACCCTATTATAACTCGCGTTCTAACATTACCCACGCAGACGTGGCCTCGCGTTTTAATGTAATCCACGAGCCTTTTCTTGTTTTTTTTTTTTTTTTTTTTTTCTCTCCAACTACTCTCCCGCTTTACTTTTCCTCCTCCCCTATTCTCATACTCTTCTCCTCCCTTTCGTTTCTGTTCTTTTCTCGAGCAGCCTTTTCTCTATGGAAAATGTTAGCTTTATTTTAAGCTGAAATACACTTTGACGCAGTTAGAATCGATTATCGCAAACCGCAATGCGTGTTATCTATGACACACGATCTATTTCAACTCGTTATTTATTTGTTTTTAACCATTTCATTCAGACCAGCTTACCTTCGTTATCCGTAAAAGTGATTACGTTTATGGCCGAATGTATTCATTTCATAATTTTACCGATACAATAATTGTATATAATTATTATTACTATTGCTATTATTATTATTATTATTATTATTATTATTATTATTATTATTATTATTATTATTATTATTATTATTATTATTATTATTATTGTTATTATTATTATTATTATTATTATTATTATTATATTTTGGAGAGATTTAGTTGCATGTACTATTATCGTTTTGCAATTAATGATCCTTACAATCATTACATGGTATGAAACATTTGGAAATAGGGAGGAATTATGAAATTAATCAATTCATTTTATAGAGAAGAACATATGTTATATAGTAGGTAAACAGATCAAACGAAGATAATGTAGATTGTGAAAATGACGATAACTGATGAAGAAGGAAATTTCAAGATGTCCGATCTATGAAAACTTAGTACTTGCATATAGAGAAGATGAGAATTGAAAGGTCCAGTTGGAGAAAGAAAAATAAAACTCGGGACTCGGTTGGTTGAAAAAAATTGACTCGACCGTTTTCTAGTTTAGACGATCTTTCTTTGTTGTGGTTATTTGTAAAAGCGAAGGAAGATATCGAGGGTGGAAAAGAAGGTTTTGCTTTCTTTCCATCGCTGGTAAAATATTGAGGAGAGAAAGAAAGAAAGAGAAAGAGAGAGAGAGAGAGAGAGAGAGAGAGAGAGAGAGAGAGAGAGAAGAGGCAAAGAGACTCATAGATCTACTTCCCTTTTGCTATCGCTGCATTTTACGATTCGATTTGCTAGAATCCTCGTTTCTAGTTTCTTTCACTTTCTTCTCTGTTATATTGTCTTTTAGATCAATGAGAGAAGGATCGCTTAGACGAAACTAATTATGCGAAACGGAGTACACGACAAAGCGATAGGTTTCTATCGAATCGAATACTATGTAGAGACACGTTATACCAACGATTCACCCTCCGGCATTATTCTATCGGAGACGATGCGTTACGTTACCTAGTCGCTTCGATTTTCTATCCTTGTCTCTCTCTCTCTCTCTCTCTCTCTCTCTCTCTCTCTCTCTCTCTCTCTCTCTCTCTCTCTCTCTGTGTCTTCTCCTTTCTCTATCTCTCCGTTCAGAATCCCTTTGATTTTACCTTCCATTGTACGCCCGAACGTTCCTGAAAAAACGTTTCGATATGTTTCCCTCTCTTTTGTATTGATCCTTTGTCTTTCCCTATTTTTTTTTCTACCCTTCATAAATGCAACGTGATTTTTATGTAATGCAGCACAGGTGTACCTTGTCGATATTTTAGTTTTTTTTTTCTTTTCTTTTTTGTTTTTATTTTTTCCTTTTCTTTTTTTTCTTTTTTTTCTTTTTTTTTATTTATTTATACGAACAATATTTATTTATACCTTTGTACGTATAGACTCACAATCGCGAGTAACAATTTATTTAACGATGTCGATTACGTGTTTTCGTACGATATCGATTCATAACAATGATTAATAAATAATTAGTAAAGATTTAAAACGATGAAAATTGTATATTCAAGGAATTACGTTTAATTCAAAGAAATTCGTGAGGGGACTCACGTAGCGAATGTTATCATTGATGAGTTGCTTATAAAATAGAATAGTGAAAATAGAAAAGAATTGAAAAGTTATAAGAGGCACGTTCCCTTTAGAAATTCAAAGTCCGAAGATATTCTTTTTCCGTTGATTTCGTAAAATAAATGTTCGTTTCTTGGAAGTGCGAGAGATAAATTCTATTGTCGCGAGCGCGCAAACATCGCGTATATGTACGCGAAAACTCCCACACGTTCGTCACACGTCACTTAATGCCAGTCTTCTTTTCTACTTCACGATAATGCTTTATTTCTCTCTCTTTCTCACTTCTCTCTGTCTCTCTCTCTCTCTTTTTCTTTTATCTTTTATCTTCTCTTTTTATTTATTTCTTTTTTTCTCTTTTTTTATTTTTCTTTTTTTAGATATTATTTATAACATTAGTAAGATTGAGTAGAATTTAAATGGTAATTATCGACGATGATCGGATAATGAAATATCGAAGAATATTAAGTTAAACGTAAAAATATCTTTTGAAGTTCCTTTCATTAAAAAATAATTGCTTGGAAGATTCTTTTTTTTTTTTTCTTCTTTATTTGAAATGTTACTGGATTTTTTATAGAAAAATATATTGACGTTTTATAGAAAATTATCTCTCTCATTAATTAACGATCACGAGTTTAAAAAATATTTCCGTTCTGGACCGTTCGATGCATCCTGAAAAAAGTCAGTTGCTTTTATTCGTCAAATATTCTGATACGTACTCGTTTGTGTCATTAGCAGCATATTCGATAAGCTCGGATTCTAGTTTTTTTCGTATTTAATTCGAATTCGTAACGAAAACTACATTTTCCACATACCCCGCTTTTGAAATCGTCCTTTTTTTCTTTTTTTTCTTTTTGTTTCTTTTTCTCCATTTCGTTTTTCATCCCGTATTGGCAGACCCGAGTTTCCAAAGCCTTCTGTTAAATCCACTTTCGGGAAAGATTTGCATTTAAAATATGCAAACTAATTGAAATTATTTCAATTGATTTCGATTTATCGTATCGACGATTCATCATTTTTATCATTTCGTCTTCTCATTCATCTTTCTCTTGTTTTCTATATCAAAAGAAAAGAAAAAAAAAAAAAAAAAAAAAAAAAAAAGACATGAAAAAAGTTACCACGAGAATACGTGATATATCCTTCCTGATAAAAGTCGAAGAAGACGAGCTGATCCGAGATCGAAGATAAATCGGTATTCGATTACTACGATCTGCATGTCGCCGAGTAAGCGGATTGGAAAAGTCGACTTTTGGTATTTCCAATAACTCGCGCGTTGATATAGGTTTGGAGGTTTTATTTTCTAATCCGGAAGCGATGGTACTTACGTACACCGGCAGTCAATAATAGCATACCACTCGATTTCACTCTTCGATAGGAGAAGCTTTTCTTTCTATCAATTTTATCCTATCGTATAAGGTACAAAAAATATATATATATATTTATTTTATATATATATATGGTATATATATATATATGATATATATATATATATATGATATATATATATATATATATATATATATATATATGATTTTGTATCAGAAATGTTTATAGCTATTTGAAATGTGACAATAAATCGAGTAGGTAATATTTCTCTCTTCAAAACTGGTGACAAGCCAACGAGTTCTCAATTCACGTAAATATTGCTTTTTTATTACGCGTGATCGTTACCAGGATAACGAATTGAGATCCATATTTTTCCGAGCAATCGAAAGAATTGCTTACTCATTCGTTCGTGAGCCTATGGATATATATATATATATATATATATATATATATATATATAAAGTTACGATAATAATCATATTTCTTTTTATACGACTAAAATAATATGAGAAAGATAAGTGAACCCTTTTTTAGTAGTGTGAAATTGATTGGTATATTTGTATTATTGATTATAGGAAATATTTATGTTAACGTTATTGTATCATGAGTATATAAAACAGTTTATTCGAAATATTAAAAAATTTCATGTTCAGTTTTTCAATTGAGTTTTCGAAAAAATTGTATGTGTGTGTATGAACATAGGTTAAAAAGTGAATAATTTATTTAGTATATTTCATTTTTCATCGATGGTAGAATAGTACTGTTATGGGAGTTTGGATTTATGAGAGAACTCTCGATGCGTTACTTTATCCAAGAAATTCTGGTATCACTGGTATTGTAAGAAAACTCGAATTCTTACGGATATTGCGTATTGCGACTGGGTTCGACCGCATAAATACGAGAGTCGAATCAAATCCCACTGTATTTTCTCCCTTTTGGTAAATATTGAGACAGACCTATTCGTTTCGTTCGTGAAATTTTTGAACGAATGGGAACGATCGCTTGGACGACTGTTCAACGAATAAAAAAAAAAAAAAAAAAAAAGAAAAGAAAAAACTAATAGAAAAAATAAAACAAAGGCAAAAGAAAAAGAGAACGTAAACGATTGAAAAGTCGATGACATAGATTTGGTCTCTTTTTTTAATTTTTATTTTTTTTTTTATTTTTTTATTTTTTTATTTTTTTTTAATTTATCTCTATCTCTCTCTTTCTCTTTCTCGTTAATTCATACCGATCCTCTTTTATCCCCTAAATAAATATATATTCCTTTGAAAGGATTCGCATCAGAAAAGAAAAACTTTTACGAGTCTTATTCACATGTGTACGTGTTCATGCATACGTGTATATTCCCAGTCGATCGATATTCGAGATTACTTGTTCGCTCTCGGAAAAAAGCATTGGAAAATATTTTTTTCCTTCTAACGTAACCATAATGCGTGAAAATGTTCTCGTGAACTCATTATTAACGTACGTATATACGTCAGGTAAATTCTGACGTATGCTTTTAATGCGTACCAATTAAATATTTATCTGCAAAATTTCCTATTTATATATATATATATATATCTATATTATTATTATTATTATTATTATTATTATTATTATTATTATCATTATTATTATAATATATATATATACGCATAGTTTATTATATTTCTATCGCGTTTCTATTTTTACAAAACCTGTTAGAAAACTAGAGAGAGAAATGTTATATCATCGATCGGGACAAAATCTTACGGAAATAAATCGGTACTTACTCGATATAGAATTCAACCAACGTTTGTAGTAATTCCAACGATTCTTTTCATTGCGAAATCGATTAATCAAGAATCAAAGGAACGCAATCGACGAAAGTCGGTTGATTTTTAAGGGCGGAAGAATGAAGCTGAGAGTACATTGGTTGATAGCCGAGCGAGAAATTTCTTGAAATCGAAATTACATTGTTAAGCCGGCCGAGAGACTTTGAAACGTAACTATGGGTCGTTGCATCGTTGACCCTTATCCACTACTCTGCACTTGTGCACGATCTCACGAAACGGACCGAGCTTTCTCCGACACCAGTCGAAGAGCCGTAATTTAACCTCACTGATTTTTCTCTTGTTTCTTTCTCTCTCTTTCTCTCTCTCTCTCTCTCTCTCTCTCTCTCTCTCTCTCTTTCTCTTTCTCTCTTTTGTTTTTCTCTTTTTCTCTTCCCCTTTCTTCCACACAATTTCTTTTTTACGAATACCCTCTTTATAATACTTCTCGTTCATTATTACAAAGACATTAACTTTTTATCGAAAATGAATCGTTCGAATTGATCAAATTTAGTTAAATTTAGATTCTATCTTCGTTAAAATTCTTCGTGGATAAGCAATCTTATAATTTTTTTACTTTTCTCTCTCTCTCTCTCTCTCTCTCTCTCTCTCTCTCTCTCTCTCACACACACTCTTTTCTTTCCTTTCTTTTTTCTTTTCTTTTACTTTTTTTTTTTATAAATGAGTAAATGCCCTTTGCCGAGATACGATGGACAATTATACTACCTTTGTTCTACGTTATCGTAGAATGTTGGTTTTAATTCACCCGTTAACGTTCAGTCTTCGTTAAAACTTCGCTAACGTTCAGTGCGAATAAATTAAAGTCGAGAAGATTGATAAAATTCGTTCGAACTCGGTCGTCATTCTTTGTTCGAAGTTTTTTTCGCGGATGTTCCTGGTATCAAACGAAATAACAATTACTTTCGTTTTAAACGAGACTACCTTGAAAACAATCAAAATTTGACGTCTCGCATTTGTTACGTCGTCATTTCGATAAAACATTTTTAAAGAGACATTGTTTCTACACGTGCAAGTACGTTCGTCATATGTTTACATACTAGCAAATATCAATTTGCATATTAATCGACTGATAATTATTTTCTTGCAGAAGTATAAGATACGTAAATTTGCAAGATAAACGATATAGATATTTTCTTTATAACGAATATGGTATATGCAAAATATTATTACACGTATGTTCGATCAACGAATTTGTTTTTTTTCTTTTTCCCCATTATTGTTCGCTTATTAACCAGGATCATTAAATATATTTCATGCAAATTATTATCACGAAAAGCGATCCTTTGACAGAAATAGAATTTGTCAATATTGCTTGAAGTTTCGTATTCATCATCTCATATTTTATTTTAACTCGATAATTAATAAAACAAAAGGAATGATATAGTTATTATTATGATGGACACGTAGAAAAGAAAGTCGATGGAATTTTGAGAATTATATTTAGAAGAAAAAAAATTTGTGTAAACGATATTTAAGTCGTCCGACAACTATAAAGTGTGGCATGAGATATAAGTATTTTTAAAATTTATCACGAAGAAAATAAAAGAAGAGAAGAGAAGAGAAGAGAAGAGAAGAGAAGAGAAGAGAAGAGAAGAGAAGAAAAGAAAAGAAAAGAGAAAAAAGATAAGGTCGAGGAATCCTTTTCTTTCCAACATTATACAGTTCGAAGGAGGGTGCTTTGGAAACTTTTCTTGAGCAAAGAAAACCCTTCTTGGAAGAGAGTTACATACACATAGAAAGATAAAAAAAGATGGTGAAGAGACGTATGACAGAGAGACAGAGAGAGAGAAAGAGAAAAGGATAGTGAAACACGTAGCTTCGTTTAATCCGTTCTGTCGTGGCGAGAAAATGACGAAGACGACAACGATGACGACAACGATAGGAAAGACTAAGAAGGAGTAGAAAAAGAAACAGGCAAAAATAGAAGAATAATGTGTGACATGGAACAAAGAGAAAAAGATGGAGAGTGACAGAGGGTGTTCTTTTTCAATGGAAACTCAACGAAGCGATATCATTTTGAAGACAAAAGAAAAAGAAAAAAAAAGAAAGAAAGAGAGAGAGAGAGAAAGCAAAAAAAAAATATAACGATAAGAAAAATTTTTAGGGAAAAATTCATGTACTTATATATAATATATATATATATATATATACGGTATATACTATTGAACTAGTCAAGAAGGGACGATTTTAAAATCAGATTTGTATGTCTCTTACATTCCTTGCTCTTCCTCTCTCTTTCTCTTTCTCTTTTTTCTCTCTTTTTTCTCTCTCTCTCTCTCATTTTTCTCTTTCTTTCTCTCTCTCTCTCTCTCTCTCTCTCTCTTTCTCTCTCTCTTTTCCTCTCTCTTGCCCTCTCTCTTTCTCTTTACCTACCATCCCACCCTTTGCTACCCACGCAGCTAGCAACCTTCGCCGCCCCGCAGCGATTTTCTAGGTCGACCCGCATTTTTCGCCTTGTCCCAAATATCGAGGTTGCTCGTTTCGTCTCCGACTCGTCGATCGATTTTCTACCCTTCTCAGCCATTTATACTAGCACGTTCGTTATACAGGCTGAACTCTCTCTCTCTCTCTCTCTCTCTCTCTCTCTCTCCTTTTCTCTCTCTTTTTCTTTTTCTTTCTCTCTCTCTCTCTCTCTCTATCTTTTCCGTCTTTCTTTTTCTCTTTCTATCTGTCTATCTATCTTCTTGTGATCGTAGCGTAGCCAGGATGATTAAAACCGGCGCGCCTTTGCGGTCTGCTTTTCGGGGGATGTAATTATCGTTAATACTTGGCTTCGGTTTTTTTACTTTTTCTCGTATCGTTCATTGAGATAATAATTTATCGACTAACGATGATTTCGTTTTATTAAGCCATGTCTTTTCGTGGTATAAGGATTATTTTCTCTTTTTATTATTATTTACTTATTTTCTTTTTTCTTTTTTTTTATATACAATATATATATATATATATATATATATATATATATATAATTGTTTACCTTTATCTTTGATTGAAATATATTCTATTCTTTTATTGTCCTTGAATGTTACAGTGAAATTAGTAACTTATCAACTAGCCAATTCTCATTGAGCTCATTATCTATGGTATACAAATATCATTTTGTTCTTTGTTCTTTTTGAACAAATAGTAAATTGTTTTACGAATGTTTATGGTAGAACATAAACGTAACAATTAAAGCGATTTATAGATAAATAATATCGAAGTTGTACATTTGAATCGTGTATATTTCGTTAGTAAAATAATAAATAAAAGTCGATGATTTGTATTTTTATTAGAGTATCATAATTTTATAAATTTAGAAGAGAATAAGTCGATTGGTAGTTTGTATTTAATATTGATCCAATGATATTCGAACGACAAGTGAAAATGTTTTTTACATTTTTTTTTTGGCATGAAGAGTTCCAAGTTTCTTGCGTTTACATGCGTGAATTGAATCAAATGTTCAATTCAGGATCAAGGTAAACTGGCTATGGTATGAGGTAACGATAGCTTGAATTGCATCTACTTATCGAAGTTACCTGTTGGAAAGGAATCATATCGCGTTACACAGTTTCCTTTTACGTTTTCATATCATTCCGAGGGATGCTGAAAGCAAATATTATCCGTTCGACGAAATGTTAGTAGCTTATAGTTACTATACTTAATATGTTTCTTTGAAATATTCTTCGATATTTATATAAATGGAAAATGATAAATGTCATTTGAAATACAATACGATATTTACGATATTATTAAATTTGTATATTATTTATACTGATTATATTTAATTTTTGTACGAGATCCATCACTAAAAATGATCATTTTATTATTTAATATATTTTTAGAGATGAACTGTATAAAAGAAAAAAAAATATATATATATATATATTTTATTTGTTTTGTTTTTAATACATTTACTCGGAGAGCGTGACAAAAATTCGTTTCGGTCAAAAATGAATTTTCACGATGGGATAATTTTTCTTTTTTTTTTTTTTTTTCTTTTTCTCCATCGTTTAATTTGTTTATTTAAGCGAGGGAAATACGAGTATCTATTACGTATAACGTCATATAAATTACATGTGCGTTCCGTTAGTTCATCTACTCTTGGATAAGCAAAAAGATGATCCAATGGGATACAGCATCCCTCCTAGGTCCACGGGGACTACTCGAGCACGTGAGAGAAACACTTCTTATTAAATGAGTCGGCAAAGCAGTCTCAACGCAAAATGCAAATCGGACTCGCATAATCGGAATCACAGCTTAAAGTACTTTTGCATAATATTATCTTAACGCTTACAACGTGCTACGGATAACCACGAATACGATTCCCCCTCTCTTCTTCTCGTCCCTTTTTCTTATTCCAGAAACTATCTAGGGATCTCAAAACGATGAGAGAGTTAGAGAGAAAAAGAGAGAGAGTGAGAGAGAGAGAGAGAGAGAGAGAGATACAGAGAAAATGAGAAGGACTACTTTAGACCCTTTACACGTTTATGAGTCGTCTCTTGTATATAAACACACTGTAAGCTTTTATTTTAGAACCGTTGTTTCTTCTTTTCTATGTACCTTTTACATGATGCCATTACCTCGTTCGCTTACGCACATAGTAAAAGAGAAAAGTTCATTAATGAGAGCGTTTCTATATTATACAGATACTCTTAGTCGCACCTACTGCTCTCCTTTTTTCTTTACCTGTTTTCTTTTTTTTCTTTCTTTCTTTCTTTCTTTCTTTCTTTCTTTCTTTTTTTTTTTTCCTTCATTTCAAGAGATAAGTCAACAATATCTAAAGTTTTATGCTATCGTGAAAATGTGTATGTTAAAAATAAAAATAAATGAAAAGAAAAAAAAGAGCAGCTCTACACAAATTTCGTCTACATTGGAAAATTGCAAATGCAAGCTTGATCAAAAGTTCGGTTAAATTAATGAGAAGTAGTGGCCTTAAGTATCTTCAAGTGGTTACTTAAGTAAACTGCAGAGGAAGGAAAGTTAATTAAGTCCTTTTACCATGTCTCTCTTTCGTTAGGATTAAATACAAATCTATCGCAAATTTATTCTTCTTTTTGTTTTTTGTTATTTTTTATTCCTTTTACTTTTTTTCCTTCATTTCTATTTCCAAAGATTTTTGGCTTGATGCCATTTGAGTTACATTAAATTAATCGGATCTAATTAGGTACATTCGTAAATATTACGCAGAGATAAACATACGTATATACATATATATATATAAATATAAATATATATATTTATATATATATATATATATATGTACAGAGGTATTTTCGAATATAGTCTCCTGCGTGAACAAGAGGGTTAACACAACAACGACGAAGTACGTCCGATTGATTGCATCTGTTCGATTGATCGGCATTGCACATTCGTATTACAATCGCGCATTCGATTGGTTACCAATCCAATCTAATTTACACGCGATGGATGGGCGCAAAGGCAACTGATCACTAATAATCCCCGCTCGAGTGGCGAACGTGTATAGAGACGACAACGATAGGCGCATATTCGCGTAGTATACGGGGCCCCGGCCGTTTGCACTTCATCGATATCGATAAAGTAAGATACGTAACACTTTATGGAACCGATAGCGGTTCTATGAAAGCGATCACTTGATATTTGTACGGCCTTTCGAATTCTATGAAATATATTTTACCTTTTTTTCTTTTTTTTTTTTTTTTTTTTTTTTCTTTTTCTTATTTTTTACTTTAACAGTACGAGATTGACGTGAATAATCTTTGCGTACTGTTGATAATGTTTGAATTAACTTCGGTTAAAGCATAGCATTGAATTAACGATCTTTAAATAGATTTGCAATTATAAATAATGGCGAATTTGAAAGGATTATATTGAGCCTCTTTTTCGTTCGAACATTAAATTTATAAAAAGGAATGAAATTGATGATAGCTATGAGAAAATTTATATGCTCGACTGGATATTACAAATATCGAACGTGAAATCGTTCGAATATTTTTAAAATACAGCGTTCTGAATTTTTCTCCCCGAGTGGTCTTCTTTTTATGCGGTAACTAATTAAACGACAAACGTTCAATTTGAAATACGATTTCAATTAAATGCGAAAGAGTAATAGAAATGCTTGATCCACAATATATAACATTTGAAATTGTGTAATTAACCGGACATTAATAAAATCATTTTTAATAACATGACAGATCTAGGATACTATTTTTCTATTCGGCAGTGAGCGAAATAAACGTTTCTAAATATATACATATATACATACATACATATATATATATATATATATATATATATATATATATTTCAAAATTATCTTTTTACAAAGAAATAACATAGAAAGAAATTGTAGAGGATCTTAATTCGCGGTATACTCGAAAGGAGTATTATCATTCCGTAGATCTAAAGAAAACGGTAACTATAACGGACGCGTACGATGCGTAAAGAAGTGAGAGAAAGACAGAGAAATAGAGAGACAGAGACAGAGAGAGAAAAAGAGAGAAACAGAGAGAGAGAGAGAGAGAGAGAGAGAGAGAGAGAGACGGAGGAGCCTCATAGAAGAAGGCGGAAAGAGAGAAAGGTAAATGAAGCCGGCAGATAAAGATCCCGTTTTGACGTCAATAATACAGTCTTGAGTACTTACGAATGCGTTCGACGGTATTCGTACTTTTCTGGTTATTTGCTACAACTCTTTTTCTTAGAAATACGTAGTAGAAGAGGAAAAAGTAGAAAAAAAAATGTATGTAGATGAAGAAGAAGAAGAAGAAGAAGAATAAGAAGAAGAAGAAAGAAAGAAAGATAGAAAGAACAGAAGCGAAAAAAAGATATACTTTTAAATACGAGAACGAGATACGATTCAGCTGTGTAGGTCTTTGCAACGGTTTTTCGGAGAATCGAAGAGAAGCGTTAAAGTTACCCCCTGCTTGCTCCCTCCCTGCTTGGCAGAGCATATCTATCCGTTTAAAAATATCTACCCTTTTATCGTAAGCGTACGGAATGTTCAGAACAAAGAAAGAAAGAAAGAAAGAGAGAAAGAAAGAAAGAAAAAAAAAAAGATAAAAAAACAAAAAAGGAAAGAGAAAATTTTATCTCTTACACGTGAAATAGAATATAGGTGGTATGAGACGAGGCGGATTTCCATCGGTAGTTTCACGATGTATAGTGAACGATCGTACATAGAGAATATCCGTTAAGTACGGACAAAAATGATCGGTGCTTTAAACTGTCAGCATTTTTCATATCTAGCGAAATTTTTGTCCCTCCATTGCGAGTCTGTTTGTAGTTTTATATAAATTTTGAATATATCTCTTAAAGAATTTTCTCTCTCTCTCTCTCTCTCTCTCTCTCTTTTTTTCTCCCTTCCACCCTTATTCTCTATAACTACTTTTGTACAAATATAATAACAAAATGTAGAAACAAGTTATAGATATGCCGTAGGACTCGAAGAAAAGTTGTATTTGTACCGACGAACCGACTACATTTTTTTCTTCACGGTAAATTCTCTTAAGAGAAACCCTAGAGATTGCTCTCGATTGAATACAGAATTAAGAATTAGAAATGTACAATAAGTTACAGTCCGCAGAGTGTGTACGGCCGATGTTGTTTTCATTTTCTTCGCAATTGATTTGTGAAAGAAGGAAAAAGTCCATTCGAGTAATAAAAACTTTGCGAAAGATATTCGTGATAGTTGTATTATATCTTTATTTTTCATTTTATTATTTTGAATTAAATGGATTTTTTTTTTACAATTTTAACTTTTCCTCGGATACGATAGATTGAGATTAATTAAGGACGTTTTAAATGCGCTGGTTGAAGTTGTGAAGCGCTAAAGGAAGAAAAAGAACAAAAAAGATAAAAAAAAAATTAAAAGAAAAAAAAAAAAAGAAAAAGAAAAGAATTAGATGTTTCGGAATATTTAAATTTTTTATTGGACTACGAAACGATCTCTATTTTTTTTTTTTTTTTTTTTGCTCGATCGTAATTACATCGTCGCATTTTGGATGTCAGAAAGAAAGAGGAAGAGAAAGGGAGGGGGAAGGAGAAAGAGAGAGAGAGAGAGAGAGAGAGAGAGAGAGAGAGAGAGAGAGAAAGAGAGAGAGGAGTTCTTTCCTCTCAGTCCTTTTTTTTACACGCTTTCATAAAAACGTACCTGACCGCGCACAAAGAGAAAGTGCACGGACTACTTGTGCTATTCTTGTGAAATCCACGAGTGCTTCACCGTGCGCGTGGTTTGTTTACTGTATTATAACGGAATGCTCGTTGGCGTCGCGGCGCTTTTATGAGAAGAGGAGATAAAAATGGGTAAGAGAGAGAGAGAGAGAGAGAGAGGGGGGGGGGAAGAAAGGAAAGAAGAAGGGAACTTTATAAAAAAAAGAAGGGATTTTTTGGCAAAGGAAGTCAAGCGATATGAAAAAGAAAATTATTCGTTTCGATGCAGTTTAGAGTATCATCAAAGAATAATTCAGAGAAGCATCGTTAACGTGAACTGAGAACGACTTTCAATATTTCCTTCCTATATGAACGTTATCAATCTTCTTTTTCCTCCTTTCCTTCTTTATTTTCTTTCCTCTCTCTCTCTCTCTCTCTCTCTCTCTCTCTCTCTCTCTCTCTCTCTCTCTATCTATCTATCTATCTATCTATTTCTTTCTTTCTTTCATTTTCTTATCCTCTTCAGTTTTTTCTCGTTCCGTATTTTCCAATGGAAAGGATCTTGCATGGATTGGAATCCTCGATTCCTTGATGTGGTTTATCACTGAAACTCACTGTGATTTAACATATACGTATGTAATAGGAGAATATATGTATGTATGTATGTATGTATGTATGTATGTATGTATGTATGTATGTATGTATGTATGTATGTATGTATGTATGTATATATATATATATATATCTTCACGATGAAAGGGTTAAAATGTATCGTTGGCTTCGAGCTCTTTTATCCGCAAAGTACTCGCGCGTGCTACGTCCTTAGAACCGTAGCCTTTCTCTATTTTTACTCTTCTTATATAATGTCAAAGGATAGAAACGTTTCTATCTTATTCTATGTAAAATTTTGCTTGACGTACGCTTTCGGTCACTGAGTTGTATCATCAAAATTTCGAAATGCGAAAAATGATAAAAGAAATAAAAGATAAAGAGAGAGAGAGAGAGAGAGAGAGAGAGAGAGAGAGAGAGAGAGAGAGAGAGAGAGAGAGAGAGAGAGAGAGAGAGAGAGAGAGATAGAGAGAGAGAGAGTGAGAGTGGAGGGGGAAAGATAGTGAAAGAGGGAGAGAGAGATAGAGAATAGTTGGCAATATATTTTTAAATGTTGTTTATTATATATAATATAAATAAATACGTTCTATATCTGTATAGTTTAAATAATCCAATTATTATTTGATTCTAATCGTTATTTCTTCATCGTATGACTCGAATAGAAAAATATTTGACTGTCTTAACCCAAATGACATAAAGACTAAAAGAGTTTCTATTTATCAGAAATCAGATATTTGGGTGTACTGTCGACACTGCGGAAAGATTCCCACGACAGATGTGGCTAATTGTCGAGAGACTCTTTGGTTTCCTTCCTGTGCCAAAAATCTTTTCTACTATTCGTTAACGCGTTGCTCATGACACAAATCATTTTAGTGACTTCCGACTTTATCCTTATTCTCCATTTTATCGTTCATAAGATAACTGCCGGTATTTTTTAGCTTCATTTTCGATAATGTGTCCCTTTATTAGGGTGATAGAAGTAGCTAGATATAAATATATAAGACGAGAAACGTTTCGAATAAAATTCTACAATAAATTATGTGTGGGTCGTATAATACGATTGACCTTGAAATCATCGGAAAGTCTTCACCTTTAAAGAAGTTTATACGTAATGTAATATCCGTCTCAAAATCATATAAACATGTTGTATGCTAGACTCTATTTGTATATACGGAGGAAAAGTTTATTGCCATTAGTCGACGATCGTCAGCTGTTTAGAGTACCTTTAGATTACATAAAATCGAAATCGTTAATTCAATGGCATCGTATTATACACATCATATCATATATAAAATAAGAACTATGTGATGTATCAATTTCTTAAATATCACGTTAGTAATTTTTATCTCCTTCCAGCAGATTATTCTTGAGTCATTCTAGACTCATTTAATTTTTTCCATGATCGATCTTTTGACTGTCCCGCTAAATATAACTCTTTTTCTTTTTTTTTTCATTCTTTTTTTCTTCTTCTTCTGTTTGCTGACTATTAGCCTATAAAAAGTATCAAGACTAATTCGCGTAGGAGAGGAAGACGAATGTCAGAAAAATAGGACAAGAATAAAAGGATTAAAAATGGATGGGAAAGGCTAATACTAGCTAAGTTTGTAGTTATAACGCTTCTAACTTGACACACGATATATATATATATATATATATATATACATATGTATGTATGTATGTATGTATGTATGTATGTATGTATGTATGTATGTATGTATGTATTTATCTATGTATTTATGTATCTATGTGTACTCACCGCGAATGTCGGTACGGATCATCGACGTTACGTAAAGAGACCTCGATTACGTGAAAAACAGCTTTGCTTGGACGAAACAAATGGACTCTTTCTAATTCTTCGACCTTGAAAGTTTCGAATAGTTTGAAAATCAAACGAATTGAAATAGATTGATATAGAAATAACGAAGTTTTATCGATGCCCTTGAATTAGTTTATCGTTGAGACGAGTTTCGAGAAAGTCCTTATAACGATTTATAAATTCTCGGTGCAAAACGTAGGTACACCTTTCTTCCATTCTTTTTCTCTCTTTTTTTTTTTTTTTTGTTTTTTTTTCTTTTTTCTATTTTGTAATTCCCCGAAGGATTCGTGGTATTACATATTCAGAGTTCGGTGTTGCCCAAGAATACGAAAGCATCCGCGAACGAATTAGTTACGAGTTCGAGTTCTGAATAGACCGAGCTATCACAAATGCAGACAAAAAGACGACAACGATATAGCGTTCATCTCTGCATACTGTGCAAACTGATCTGAAATGGAATGGAGAAAAAGAGGGAGGGAGCTGAAAATACAAAACAAGATAATGTACAAAAGTGACGTAACGTGTCCTTTTTCTTTTCAAAGAATCCTTTTCCGGCTTCTCCCGGCTACGTAATTTTATGTCGGCGTGGAAAATTTTCTACGTGTAGGTACGTAGCATACGTGACAATATCGGTACAAGTCTTCCCACTCTCTTTATCTCTCTCTCTCTCTCTCTCTCTCTCTCTCTCTATCTATCTATCTATCTATCTATCTATCTATTTATCTATTTATCTATTTATCTATCTTTTTCTTCGATAACACGTTATTATCTTCTACTGAAATAGACAGAAGGAATTATTTTTTGCTATGTAATAATGATATCATCATTACTTCAATCAAGATTTTAAAATTGATTCTTATCGTTTATTTATAATTAATTACTTTCGATGAAAAAAATTGTATTCAAAGTAAACGATAATATGATCGATAAAATAAAGTGACCTTTAATTTTCTCGATAAATTATATCAATGATTTGATTTAAGCAGACGTTATTTTACGAAAGCAAAACAATCTCTCGAGTAAGGATATGGATCGAATTGCCGGAAGAAAGAGATAGATAAAGAGTACAGCAATTCTTTAAATCGATTGGGCGAGTTTGTTCGTGAAATGGAATCGTAAAATTATGATTCTTCGCGGTCTCGGGCAAAGTCTGCACTCGCGACATTGCGGAAGAAGAAGATAGGAAGAGATAAAGAGATAGATAGATAGATAGATAGATAGATAGATAAAGAAAGAGAGCGAGAGAGAGAGAGAGAGAGAGAGAGAGAGAGAGGGAAAGAGGTAAAGTGGGAAAGAGAGGGATACAGGGTGCAAGAGGAAAGAGCTTTCGAATTGATTTCGTCTTTTCGCCGCGGGTGTTTTACGTTCGATTCGGTGCGGCCATAAATTTCGGCTAACTTAACCGTTCAATCGGAAAGTTTTCTTCGTTAATGCCTCGGAGCAATTCTGCCTTATTTCTTTCTCCTTTAACTCTCGTTCCTATGTTTCTATCCTTCTTCAATTTTCATTTTTCTTTTTCAATATATCGATTCTCATATCCTCCTTTCTCTTCCTCCTTCCTCTCACCCCGCTAAATTTTCTTCGATTTTTTGTTGAATATTTAGTAGAATGCAAATACATCGTATTCGTTGGGTTCGACGGACATAGCAGTCTCCAAACGAGCTTATTAAGATATTTCAAGTTCTTTTGATTATTACTACTACTAATACTATTACTACTACTACTACTATTACTAATATTAGTTCTATTACTAATACTAGTAATAGTACTACCATTATCATCGTTTTACGCAAGAGAGATTTTTGCTTGGTAACTTATTCAATCGCGTTATATTACGGTCTAAAATCTCACGAAGTTTCGTGAGTCGTTCATTTTTTGAATAACTTGCAACTTCATATTTCTTATCCGCTCCTTCTCGCACTTATTATCTC
>NC_062196.1:2512500-2515704 GCF_912470025.1 Vespa velutina
TCTTCGTACGTGTTACCAAAAAAATAAGGCATATTCTCAAAAAGCTCCTACAAAATTCATATCCTTGTTTGTTCGGTGGAATTGGGTGGTAGTTTTGGAAACTTATGTATATTCATTCGATTTTATCTTTATGCTTGGTTCTTATTTAGAATATTTTGTTTTCTCTTATCTTCAACGATTTCCTATCGATTCCTATTAAATATTTAAATAGTCATGCGTCACGAATAATCAAATATTCATATCTTTTTCTCTCCTTCTCTCTTTCTCTTTTTCTCTCCTTCTCTCTTTCTCTCTTTCTCTCTCTCTCTCTCTCTCTCTCTCTCTCTCTCTTTCTCTCTCTCTTTCTCTTTCTTAAAAGGAACATCTATCTCAGATTTTGTCGTGAATCGCGATATATTACCGTTGCATTTGCTTTTAGGAGGACATAGAGTGACTCATTTCTCGAAGAGTTGCTTTCAAAAGTTCCGACTATCTTGTAGAGCTCTTCCGAAGCATGACAAAGCAAAAGTGAAGTAAAATGGGAAGAGCGGGTACTTTTTAAAGTTACAAGATGCTCAACTATGCGAATCAATCTGTCCGTAAAGTTCGTCGAGATGATGGGAGGAAGGAATCGGGTAAAGCGGGGATTGGAAAAGACTCAATTTTAGACTCGGTGATACGCCAGAACAAAGTGGGGAGAGAAAGGACTCAATTTTAGACTCCGTGATACGCCAAGACCGATTTGAAATAATCGTGAAAGGGTGAAATGGTTGGTAAGGGAAGGAAGTGGTAGCAACTCGAAGGACGTCGGGAAATTGCGATCGGCGAAATTACCGTTGCTTTTCGGCAAATTTAGTGGATGGGGATAAAGAGGAAGAGCTCTTGAGAGAGGAGGGCCACTAAACTTTCTCCTCTCTCGATCGTTCGAGTTCAACCGGCTTGTACAATCTATGGTTATGCATTTAAGTGTACGAGGGAGGGGGGGGGAGGGTCTCTACGCAAGACGCATGTAAAATGGAGAACCAATCGCTTTCAATGGTGCTAAGAGTTACCGATAAATAAATATTTAATTATCTGTTCAAATTACAATATAATTCGATTTCAATGTTCTCTAACAGGAAACAAATTTACTTTTACTTTCGATAGATTCAACGACATCGAATAAAACGAATAAAAGTTTGTTAATAATGTTCCATAAAATTTTATTTTATTTTACATTATAATAATCGATGCCAATTTTCAAGTGCTTCATCAATTTCGTACAAATGTCTAATTAGATTTGATATAGTCATTTTGAAAGTGGATTTCAATTCAATGAGACAAATACATATTGAAGTCATTTTTGACATATTCAAAGAGTTCGTTACTTTGGAAAGTTATTATGTACAATAATTGATCAGATTAACATTGGTGGACATAATCCGAAATTTATCGGGATAATTGGAAACTACGTTGCTATCATTCGCACATAATTTTGATGGAAAAGTTGAACTGTCCGTTTGAATCTGCTGACAAATTTGTCATTTTACTATAAGGCGAAATGCGATAAAATTTTGGATTGGGAAGTTTTTGAAATGATAAATTTAACAGATGAAAGCTTTGGGAACGATTAAGTCGAGCGAATATTTTGGGTCAAACGTTAAAAGCAGCTCGAAGAGAGGCGAATTAATTTGATGAGTACGCGCAATGTGTTCTTTAAAAAACTATCGTTACTGTCACGTGTACGCCGTTTCTGTTCGCGATGGAAACCGTTATGTTTACAGAGAGAAACTATTGACATGTATGAGATAAAAAATAATGGACGGGATATATATGTATATATATATCTTTGTTAAACGAATGAAAGTATCCAAAGAGCATACTGGATTGAGCTTCACTTAAACAATATTTACGATCGTCCGTCTGTCAAAATGAAATAAATATCAATAAATCTCTAATCAAATTTACATATCACGATTACTTTCGACAATCTTTTGATACAATTTCATTTCCTAATAAGTAAATATCTGTCGATAAATTTGGTATGACAAAGAGGAATAAATGTAATGTAATTTTATACGTTATTTCAAATATAATCAAAATCATCGATGAAACATGATAACAATAACAATAGGAATGATAATGAAAATACTGAAATAATGATAAACTTTAAAGTGCTATTTAATGTTTTTCAATGGCATACTTTTCGTTTCATTTGATACGAGAAGTTATGCTTAATTTATACTATTCAACGTGAAGATTTATTAATCGTTCGTACTGTACGTATGTGTCAATCATGAAACTCTTTACTGTAACAATACAATGTCCATTTCTCGTACGAAACAAAGATTTTGAAATAGTTACTGAGTTACCAAAATTATTCCTATCTCTGTAAAAGAAGAAAAAAAAAAAAAAAAAAAAAAAAAAAAAAAAAAAAACAAAAAAAAAAAGAAAAAATGCCGACTATCGAATAATTAAATTTTTGTTGAAAACGTTTTCACGAATACCAGGAATATTGCTAAACGCAGCCATGCACTATTTATCGTCGAGTATATGTAAGTATATATGTATGCATATCCTTGTAATATACAAGTGTAAGTGTAGAGGCAGTTAATAGAGTAAAAATTCGTGGCACTACGAAATGCGCTCTCTTCGCAAGAATAATTACATGCGACTTGTCCAGAATATTTCGGAAACGTGCGTAATTAAACGCAACGTGCGAAATAATATTCAACGTGCAAAGTGTGACTATATGTTAACGCTTCTCTCTCTTTCTCTCTCTCTCTCTCTTGTCGTTTGAAACGTGCTAAATCAAAATTTCTATCCTCCAAAAGAGCTTGTATTAACGTGTAATAACGTACGAACGCTCTCTACATTTGGCCGTGAAATATTGAATTTCACTTCAACGTGTAGTGTGAATCACATCGCCGTGCGAAGTGTGCGAATCAGATCTCGTCTCGCGTGAGGAATGAAATTCTTTTTATCTGAGTTGTTAATCGGAACGATTGAGAAATATATATTTATCATAGTGAATAGTAGAAATAATATCATTTATGTTATTCAGTTCGTGGAAATTGAAGTATATGAAATTTATAGAACGTTCACAAAACCTCAAAAACTTTGATAAATTATTCGTATTTAATCGAGAATTTATATATATAAATTCGTTAAGATGATTCGATCCTTTTCTCTCTGGTTAATCGCTCGTACGTGAAGAAAAAAAGGAAAAGAAGAAAAAAGAAAGAA
>NC_062196.1:2515904-2523404 GCF_912470025.1 Vespa velutina
AAACCACTCGACGTGTGATCCAATTACGTAAACTTGTAAATTTAAGCGACACGCGTCCGAGAGTTTCTCTCGGTTTCGAACTTTCGAACAGACCTCTTCCCTTCGTGATTACGTTGAAAGTGTAAAATGACTGGTAACGTAGCAAGGTTTAATCGTTCACGCTCGATCGACTAGAAAAGTAATCGGAAAACTGTACTCAGGATCCTTGCAATTTCAAGTTTTTCTCTAGTTTGATAAACTTTTGTATAAAGTCCTCGTACGTCTTCGAGAAACATTGTTAAGCTAACCGTAACTAACTTTCCTTGTCATTTACGAGCTGTTATGAACCGAAAGCTACTTGTTTTTCGACTAATCAACGATGTACTTGACCGTTATAAATAATTATATTTATTACGAGATTCTTTATGCCTATGTTAATTATCTGAAAATGTTAAGATACGTATTTTATAAATTAGAAATATTCGAAATATCGCATTTGTATAACGATTAAAAAAAAAAAAGAAAAAAAAAAGGAGAGCAAAGAGAAACCTTAAATTTTCAAATAATGAATATCTTATAATTTATTAGCTGTGGTTCATAAAGCTTGTATGTATAGATAACAATGAATAGGTAATTAACTAATCCATATAACATTGGGGTGTTCGATGTTGTAATAGTTAACAAAAACACATCTTTTGTCGTCGAACGGTCACGCGAACACGATCGAACTATGATAATGGCGATACTTGCGTGAGCAAAAGTTTTAATTAACGTAAACTAAACACCTCGTGGTACTTGGCGTTATTGTGTTTATGGGTTATAAAATATTCGCGCATTTCTCTCAACCACACTGGATTCCAAACAACAAGTATGTTAGTGTCATGTTAGAAGAATGTAGTTCATTTAATAGTTAAACACTTAAACGAATTCGGACAATGTCAAAATTGTACGATGAATTTTATTCCTACTTTTTCCTTTTTTTTTTCCTTTCTTTTTTTTTTTTTTTTTTTTCTTTTTCGAATTCGACCTCGTTACTTCTAATTTGTCGCTTTTGACAAGTGTAACTTTTTGAACGATATTATAAAGAATGTTAAATTAACTTTTATATTTATTATTAATATTGACATAAAAATTGTAATTTGATATCATATTTTGCATATCATATAATTATTTAGATAAATTAATTCATAATTTTGTATTGTCCTGTCAAATTTCATTTTGTCTACTTAAATTTTCTCGTTTTTATTACCTTCCTTTTATCATCAATTAAAAGCAAAAACAAAAAAATCATTTTACACAGGACATTGGAAAAGTAAAAGCCACTTTATAATAAGTAGTTAGTACTGATTATAACGTATATGAATGTAAACAAACAAGGGTTTGTGTGAAGTATTATTATACGGTACTTACTATTAGGTTTTATATACGTTACGTTTAATAAGAAAAAATTGTTCTACCGGATATCTTTTTTTTTCTTTTCTTTTTTTTTTTTTTTTTTTTTTTTTTTTTTTAACAGAAAAATTTGTTCTTTTTTCCTCTTATGACGAATACGACGAGATACAAGAGTCGTTGAATTTATAAAGAATTTTTTCAATGATATTTTTATTGTTGTTATTATTATTATTATTATTATTATTATTATTATTATTATTATTATTATTACCGTCGTCGTCGTCGTCGTCGTCTTTAGCATATGTTGCCATGAATTTTCATCAAAATATACAACATTCGGCTTCAATTTTGTACAGAATTACGGTCACACTGGACTTCTCTCTCTCTCTCTCTCTCTCTCTTTTTTTCTCTCTCTCCTCTCACATACATTGGATTATATAAACGACAACGCGCTACTCTAGTTACAACTGATTACAAAATAGTTCCCACAAATGTACTTATTACTCGCTTATATGTTTAGATGTTTACTGTAGTAAGCATAGGATCAATTTAGTTGCCAGGCATTCATCTCTTTTATTAAATGATCCGAAATGTATTTAGTACTTCTTGTTACGTTAATTATACAACTTTCGAGGAAATCGTGATTTGTGTGTCGACGTTACGCGTAATATTATAAATTTGATCATATCTATACGGTTTTTTGTTTTTTTTTCTTTGATTAATTTTCATGGAATAAATAACAAATATTTGTTATAAATGATAATTCTTATTATATAATTATATTTTCATATTCTCGATAAAAAACGAGTTTTCTTTTCATTTCTTTCATTTTCGACGATTAAGAGAAAAAGTTTAAAATAGTAATAACGTAATTGAAAATCGAAGTAAGATGTGTTATCGACGATTCTAATCCAATGTTTCCGTTTGCTTGAATAATCATATATAGCTATTGTCACGGACTTAGGTTAAATTGATGCTAATTAATACATCTACGAGGCCGAGGACGTAGTTTATCCTTGAATGATTAGGAAAGTAGTACGGATTAACGAAGGTCGCTAATGATTGATCAAAAATGGAAAATAATGAAGATTGCTCAGAGCTACGATTTTATTTATTTTTCAAATTGACATTTACGTTTCTTTTTTTTTTCTTTTTTTTTTTTTTCTTTTTTCTTTTTTACGAGCTGTTCTAAATTATCGGGTATAATTATGTTACAGAGGTAAAGCTGTTAATAGACATTTATAACAAAAACAATTAATTTTTAAATTATTTATTAATTATTTGATTTAATTACAAATTCATTTTGTTATTAATTATTAATATAATACGGCTTTTATAGTCTCTAGATAAGAATGATATTATGATTCATTTCGAGGGATAATTATATTCAAAAATAACCAATTGATAGGGGGGGGGGGGCATTGAAGATGATGTAAAACAACGATGCAAATTGTTCTTGCGTAATATGAGCTTGCGATCGACCAATTACTGGATCAATCAAAATGTAGCGCTCTATGTAAATTTACTTTTGTCGTGAAATACGTCAGCTATTCTATTGATACGTCGACGGTGCAAATTACCTAGATACTTCTCTTTACAAATTTTATAATATTTCATCGATAATTACAGAATATCGTTCGATCGAAATTAAATCTAAAGAAATGAAAGTTGATAATATTTTATGCGATTAGACTAGAACAATGTAATATTTTATGTTCTATTCCATTCTTCATTGTGTCCCTTAATTAATAATCATAAAAATAATATTTTAAATGAATAAAACTCATTACCGTATTGTAATTGTGCGAACAAGATTTTTGTTAATTATAAAGACGTTCTCCTGCATTTGATAGATTTATTATTTCAATATAAATACATTGTGAAGATTTAAAAGGAAATGAAGAAGCCCCAGTAACAGCACAGTAGAATTTATAATTAATAATTGTTACTGGATAATTGATTGATTACGTCAAAACCAGTGGGTTCCAATTCGATGAGATTGAATCTGGATAGAGGACTTCATACGTAGTACGTTCGTACGTTTTTACTTTAGCATTAATTAACGTTTCATTGAAAGTATAATAATACTGAACGAAAGAGAAGTCCCGATAATGGTAGAAAAATAAAGCCGTTGAGATTACTCTCTTTCTTTAAATGCAACTTTGAGGATCGTTATTCCCTCTCATCTTGACTTTCTTCTTTTCTTTCAAAATCTGTCACGTTCCTTTTGAAATTTCTCTCTCTCTCTCTCTCTCTCTCTCTCTCGCTTTCTCTCTTTTTCTCTCTTTCACTTTTGGAATTGAAACGAATTTTTACGTTATGCCAAGTCTCTTATTTGCTTCGAGAATGAAAAATAAACGACGTTATTCGAAATGGTATTTTCTTGTATCTTTACAAAATTTTTCTTCAACAAAGCAGACTCTTCGTATATCCCGAGTCCGTGAAGGAACGTAATTCTATAAAAAAAAAAAAAGGTATATTCTTTCTGGCGACTTTTTTTCTATATCAAAGTGCTTTGAAATTAACCTGAATTAACCTGATTTCTTCTTTATAAACTATATATACATATATATAAAGTTTATATATTTCCTTCTATATAGGTTATATATTTCTTCTTTATGAACTATATAATTTTATTACTATATATATATTTCTTTTATTGTATGTATATATATATATATATATATATATATATATATATATATATATATATAGTAAAAGAGATAAAAACATAAATACATAGATTAATTAATTAACAAAGAAGACTTAGATGAATATTTTCCTTTCGTATTTTTATCTCGTCGTAAAATAAGACACTTTCGTTTATGACAATTTGTTTATATTTTAGTTTTTACAGATACCGCTTTTTAATTTTGATTCGATAAGGCAGAATAACCAGAATAAATTTTGATTGATATAACACATACGTATAACTGCACATATCAGAATTGGCGAATAATCACCGATGGTCTTGTGTAAAAAGTAAAATCTATCATCATCGAGACGATGTGAAATAGAATAAAAACGACGTATTTTTAAATCACATCTTTGATATGAAAAGGAAAACGATTGGATACGTTCAATATCATGTTACAAGTGATTTCGATGATATTCACAATATACATTATTTGACCCAATAACGCCAACAATATTGGTCAGTTATCATGTTAAAAGTTTATTGAAAGTGTTTTTGATATCGGATATTAATTAAACTATTTTTAATAGATACCTGTCCGGTTTGCCTGTTGTTTTTAACGACGGACATCAGTTTAAATTAATATTATAATAAAATCAACATTGTAAATAAGAAACAGACAAGATATATATGTTACAAGCAGAGAAAATCTCGACATATTATAATATCATTGACAAATAAAAAATTGCGTGTCATGAAAGGATGTATGTAATAGTTTTAACAGACAATGCAGCTACTACGAGGGTCTGTCTAAGTCTCTAACATCTGACATCCCAGAACCAAAAACGATATTGAGAAAAATCGTAGGAGTCGTCTCGTAGACAGCTCTTCCATTTTAATATCGAGATTCGATGGCGGACAAAAGCATAATCCAAGAGCAAACTTTCGAACGTCGCGCGTATCGTCGAAATTCAACCCCATCTATTTTCTCTCTTTCTCTCTTTTCTTTTTTTTTTTTTTTTCACTTTTCAACCATCTTTCCAAAGTTGGTTTACTTCATCGAAAATGGAGTCGTCCAATATATATCGACGATGCTTATCGATTCATCCCTACTGGTTGGGTAATAGATGTGTATTGCGAACCGTACATACATTTCATGAGACGATCCTGTGACTGAAGCTGAAGACTAGGATAGGAGGAGGGAAGAAATAAGGGAGGTAGAAAGAGAGAGAAAGAGAGAGGAGTGAAGAGGGAAGGACAGCCACGAGAAGTTTCTACGGAAGAAGCTTTCATCGTCGTTGAGATCGATTTACATAAGAATTTCAGGCAACCGGTCCAACTCTGTTCCTTTTTATTTTTCTCTCTCTCTCTCTCTCTCTTCTCTCTCTCTCTCTCTTTCTCTCTCCACCTTTCTCTCTTCTTACCGCATCCTTTCTCGCTTTCTTGACGAAAGAGACGAGGAAGAAGTGACGAAAAAGAGTAAGAATACTAGGTGGAGGAGGGCCTCGAAGGCACAACCTCTGAATCGATACGTTTCGAGAAGGTGTCATCGCTTCGAGAGCCCAAGATTCGTCTATCTCATTCTCTCTCTCTCTCTCTCTCTCTCTCTCTCCTCTCTTTCTCCTCTCTTTCTCTTTCTTTCTCTATCCGTTTGACTCGATTCTACTTTCAACTTCCTGAAATAGCATACTTTTTCTTCTTTTTCTTTTTATCGAACAGATTCGCTTCTTCTTTCTCTCTCTTTCTCTCTTTCTCTCTTTTTCTCTTTCTTTCTCTCTTTTTCCATATGTAACTTCAACCCTTTTCAATACAGAAGAAGAAAAGGTCGAGGTTGTCTCGTCGTATAAGATTACAGTTGAAAGAAAGTAGTTGTTTCTATCGATGAAGGAAAAAGTATATAAAAGAAGAGAAGTAGATTTGTCAGAATTCTAAGGTATTTACTTCTCTAAAACAGAATTTCTCTATAAATACTAAGGAAGAAATTCGAGAATCGAAAATACCAACGGATTGATTTAGATATCTGAATAATTGATCATCTCGACGAAAAGATTAATTAGATGAAAATTGTATAATTGCAAGTATATCGAATTAGAGAGTAAGATGAGATTCGACATATCTTTCGTAAGGTCACACATATCTAGAGAATTCGCATGCGATATGAGAAAGAGAATTTCTAGAGTGGATAATTAGTTTCAACGTGCAGTCCTAGACTGCAGAATACTATCCATATTAATGACGATGTATTCCGTCGACAAAATTGATAGTTAAAAAGCAATTACGTTTTGGAACTGTATATCCGAACGATGAGACGCGCTAGTCGACGAACGAAATACGTTTTAATCGAAGGAAAGTCAGAGTAAAAGGAAAAAAAAAAAGGTAAAGGAAAAAAATGGACGAGAGACAGAAAGAGCGAGAGAGAGAGAGAGAATGAGAGAGAGAAAGAGAGGAAGAAAATATCGTAATCAACGTGTAATCTCGGAGTTTATATCCGATAGCTTCGGTAGTTGTTGCAATTTCTCCAACTTCTCCTTTTCTTTTTTTCTTCCATTTTGCCTTTTTATTGCTTCACGGACTTCGACGAATACGGAGAGTTCGTTTGAAAGGTCACTCAAGTATTATTCATCTCAATCGATTTTATTTTCATGAGATATATATCTTACGCACACTCGTTCTAAATAGTTCGATAAAACGAAAGCCTACGACAAAACGAAATAGAACATTTTGATCATCGATCAATATGTTCATTCTTTTTTTTTTCTCTATTTCTCTCTCTCTCTCTCTCTCTCTCTCTCTCTCTCTCTCCCTCCCTCTCTCTCTTTCTCTTTCTTTCTCTTTTCCCATTCTGATAAGCGTGCGCGCGCATTTTCTTATTCTCAAGAAAGTCAAGGGTCGGATTTATTGTTAGTCAATTTACCATAGTTAAACATTATCATCGACGAGATTTCTCAGTGAACTCGTAGAGATCGACGGAGTGGCTCCGATAATTACTCGAATGGACGAGCCTTGTGTGCCTAGAACGGTCGAGCTGCGATACGAGATAGGACAAGGCTATCGATCCACTAGTTTCTTTGTCCTCCTGTGAGAAGAAAGAGAGAGAGGGTGAGACAGAGGGACAGACATAGAGAAAGAGAGAGAGGGAGAGAGAGAAAGAGGGAGAGAATGTAAAAAAGTTTTTGAAAAGAAATTATATTGATTTTTTAATATCTCTCTTCATTAAATTCTTTATTTTAAATCTTTTCTTTTACTGCCTTTCAATTTTATGTTTAGTTCTCTCTCTTTCCCCCTTATCTCTCTCTCTCTCTCTCTCTCTCTCTCTCTCTCTCTCTCTCTCTCTCTCTCTCTCTCTCTCTCAGTCTTTCGAGTAATGAAATTCGTATCCATACGAAAGGCTCGGATTTATACTTTAATTATAGGATTTCTTTTCATGGCCGAATAATCGATAGACAAATCGAAATTAATTCTCAACTTGTGTGATACTTTACTCTTTTCGTTAG